>NC_134568.1:121620395-121920395 GCF_050947875.1 Dermacentor variabilis | reverse complement strand
CACAACCTGCAGCGTAAAGACAAACTTACTACAGCTGCGTATAAACTAGGATGTAAATATCATTTTATAATAATGGTATAAACCCGAATGCTATAATTATTCGAAAAATACTCGATCCAATTCGATTCGCTTTTGGTACTGTTCGATCCAGTCTCAAAATTTACTATCCGCACACCCCTAATGGGTTTACCTACACTTCGTCCTTATGGCTACAAATGGTTATCTGTCTTTGCAAACTGATAATTTTCAGTGCAAACCAATGCGTTGCGAATGCAATGATAACGTACGTACGGAGTCTTACTGCCTTCATATGCGTTTAGAAAAACATCGCTGCGTGGAATTTTGAAAAATAAAGATAGATAAAACTTAATCAATCCACAATACCGTGTGTAGCCCCAAGGACGAAGATTAGATAAATTCATGCACTACCTGTCATTCCCGTGGTAGATGAACGATCGCTACACCAGAAGTTGTACGCAGTAAATTTAGTAGAAAACTCGGTGGTTGATACAAATAACGCCGCCGGCGATAAACTATGGTATACAACCAACCGTGTCTGTGCGAGTGGCAGCCATCCAATTTCAACGCAAATAGGAATAAAGGTTGATTAGGAGGAGGCTTTAGCTCGGTGTCTCCTAAATGTATGGGAGTGGAGAAATAGTTTTTTTCGGCAACCGTTGCACCAAATTTGATTAGGATTGTTGCACTTAAAAGAAAAAAGCTAAAATCTAGTGAACGTAGGAAGCGGATTTTTGGTTCATGCTGCCGATATATATATATATATATAGTGTGTGTGTGTGTGTGTGTGTGTGTGTGTGTGTGTGTGTGTGTGTGTGTGTGTGTGTGTGTGTGTGTGTGTGTGTGTGTGTGTGTGTGTGTGTGTGTGTGTGTGTGTGTGTGTGTGTGTTTTGCAATACTTGTTGAAAATCACGAAATTTCAAAAACGGAACAATCAAGTTCACAATTCTAACTCAGCAATGGAAAGCGATATCACAATTCTATGAAATGCACCTAATAATACATATAAAGCGACAAAATATATGTATTATACACTGCTCTGAAGTACACCAGTAGTATTTGAGTAGGGACTTTTGCATAGCCCTTGTAAACTTTGTAACAAATTCACCTACGCTGTAAATTAGCATACCATATTTGTCCGGTTTCGATGCTCAATCGGATTCACTTTACAGAACTGCGATATTTGTTTTATTTATGTTCATTTCTATTTATTTAGAATATACTGCAGGCCTTACAAGGGGCCTTGCAGGAGGGGCAGACGTACAGAAAGAAGTGGAAGAAAATGCATAAACACGTGAAAAACAAAACAAAAATAAAAAGGAATAAATGCAATAGAATTATTGTTGGAAAATATATAAATAACAATTTCAGAACCACTGCACCAAAACAAGATAAAAAAAACACCTTTCAACTGTCGCATGTTCAGCTGTCGACACGTTCCATGCTTTTAGTGCTAATAAGAAGCGATATGGGCAAGTTATTCCATTCGATTGTTGAGCGAGAAAACAAGGAAAATTTAAAGGTATTGGTCCTGGCAATATACGGAGTTAATGATTTGGCATGTCGTTGCCTTGACAATACGCCCTGTTAGCGGTTGCAGAGTTACGGATTCGTAAAGTTCGAGCTCCTACCGTCCTTTAAACTAGTTATTCTTTTTTGCAATAAAAAAGAACATTCCAGGCCCTAAATCAATATTCTGCTTCCAACGGACAGTAGAATGTTACTTTATTCAATACAACAAGTTTTATTGAAATTGGTTGAGGGGTCCTCTCATGAAAGCATTCCTGCGTTTTACATATACTTGAACTGGCGGCATCGGAGTTGGCTCTGAGCTAAAGCTTCCTCTTAACTGCGTGTTACTTCTTAATTACAAAGGCGACAGGAAGCAGTAGTTCTGCTGCGGGAATTTCACTGCAGCAGCATACCCTCAGCGTGTGGCATTTTAAGTGAAAGTATCGTGGCAGAAATTCTGTGACTGTGACCTACTTCACTGAAATCGAAGTTTATTTGACAGCCTTGAATCGCATACACGGTACGAATTATGCAATGCAATAATGCGACATGAATGTTAACTGTGTGTGTGTGTTCAGCTTGACGCGGCAAGTATATATATATATATATATATATATATATATAATTTAAAATGTCCTTACAGGCCTCGTATGAGACATGGGCTAAGGGGAGCGTTACAGAAGGATTAAAAGAGTATATAGGGCGTATAACAAAACATAATAGGCATGCGTTATTAATGGACAGTGGAAAAGATGTATACATATCTTATACAAGCACTAAAGCATTGTGCAAAAATACCAGGGTCGGTAATGTACATATTAGAAAAAAGACAAACGATACAGTTCTTTCAATAAACAATGTAAAAGAAGATGTAGCCACTCCAGTACAAATACTAAACAATACTAAATACAAAGGAAGCAAAAAAATACAGAAATACAAGAAAGAAATACAAAAAAATACAAGAATAGTAAGCGAAATAATGAGCTCATAAACAAGACAGCACATAACTGGAAACCCGCCGTGGTTGCTCAGTGGCTGTGGTGTTGGGCTGCTGAGCACGAGGTCGCAGGATTGAATTCCGGCCACGGCGGCCGCATTTCGATGGGGGCGAAAACACCCGTGTACTTCGATTTATGTGCACGTTAAAGAACCCCAGGTTGTCGAAGTTTCCGGAGTCTCATAATCAGAGAGTGGTTTTGGCACGTAAAACCCCATAATTTAATTTTTTTTAACCGCGGCTGATGACCGTTACGTGTAGGGTAGGGGACGCGTTTATCGCCGAAATGCGCTACGTGTTTCGTATCGCGATGCGCCGTTTTATCTTGCCAGCTCATCAAAGCTCCGCTAGTATACCGATTCCCACAGTGCGTGGGATATGCATGATTTGTTGTCCTGCGAAGCTTCTCCGTTTTAATTATAGCGGAATTATCGCAATATGGAGAACCTTCTACAGGACAGCTTTCAATAGATCGAATGTCGTTCTCTCAGTCTTCTGAGAGAACGACACTGAACGAAAAAGCCGGCGACGTCTATAGCAGCGAAAGGACACCGAACTTCGCATTGGCTGGAACGCCAAGTCGCGAGCGCGCCTGACGCGCTCGTGACGCTGGTTCGCGCATGCTGGCTCGGGCCTCGACGGAGCAGAGCGGGCGAAAGGGAACACCTGCTGGCCGCGGTATTGCGTGAGGGAAGAGGGCGTCGCCGCGACGCCACGTCACCCTCGCTCTCGCAAGCCTGTGTTATCCGAGCGTTCTCTGCCTGCCCAAGCTATCGCCAGCTGCGTTCTAACTGCTCCTCGGTATGGCCAAATCAAAACGCGGCAAGCCTCTCAACACGCTCGCTTGCCCGCGAGGAGTCCGTAAATCAGCGGCGTTCAAATGGACATTACGGCTTTCACATTCATAACTAATAAGAATTGCTTGGGTTTTCTTGGATTCTTTTTTTAACCTTATATGGTACAGAGAGAGAAAACATTTATTCGGACCATCGAGGTGGTTGCTCTTGAGGTCGAGTGGGTGGTGTCCTCATTCCAGGACTCCACTGGCCATGGCTGCTCGACGTACTTGCTGGACGAGAGCTTCTTGTATATGGTACAGTTACCTGATCCCCGAAGCCACGACAGCTGCGTGCTCTGTGAAGCGCAATCGTAGTTCAGCCGGCCAGGAACCGTTCTCAGCAGATCCCTCTGGTTAGTCCGCCGTCCGCCGAGTCGATGGACTCGACATTGCAAAAGTTATGCAGACTGGAAGGAGTTACGACAGCTACCTCGTTTCCTCCAGGACCGATACTCGGCACAAAAGCAAGGCTGTAGCCTAGCCAGTTTCTCTCTATCCATCCAATACGGACAGAGCTTGGTGGACTTAGCATATTCATTTTTGGCAATGGAATGTTAACCTAAGCGTGTTTACGACCTCTACTCAAACACACATAGCCCGCTTAACACCATGCTAGAGCCTTGAGTTGAGGCCGTGTGGCCAGCAGAGTGGCACCGACAGAGCAGAGTAGTACTGAAGGGGTACTGACACAAAATTTTTCTATCCCAGTTTTTTTAACGCAATTAGCATTCTTTGGGAACTTCACACATTTTTTATATGTCAGTCCGTATATAACCTCCTTCACTCCAACTTGGGCCACTGGGTATTCCATGAATCAGACTTCGCTGCAATATTTTGGTGTGTCTCTCGATAACTTCCTTAATAGTGGACTTCATTGGACTTCCACGATAACCATTATTCATGGAACGGTAACAACCTGGCAGGAACGTGACCTTTCCATTTTTGGATGAGCTAAGGCATGCAATGTAATTCTTGCTTCTAAGCTTCTTTATGTTCGGCAGGTATTGCGCTGCTCTCGCATCCTTGTTCAGTCATTTCATAGTATATTTGCATATTTTATTTGGAATTCATCATGGGAAGCCATGAGAAGGGACAACCTATTTCTTGCATTTGAGAAGGGAGTCCTCAGTCTTGTGCGTTTGTTTGTGCGATATTTGATCATGCGATTATTTTACCTTAAAAGCATACGTCATCCATTCCTTCTTGCAGCTAATTTAACACGCTTTGCTTCACACCTCCCTTTCCTGTTTGTCACGACAAAATTTGCTCTAGAATCCGTTGTGGCGCTTCCTAAAAAATACTTGTCGACACTCTTTCACATTTAAAAGCCAGATTTACTATAGAATATTTGTTAAGCGTTGATCGAACGTCGCTAAATTTAGCACTTGTACATAACCGTTTCCCTGAACCTATGTATCGAAAGCCGTATCTGCCTCTATTTGGCGAATTAGGAAGTCACGCTTCATTTCGACGTGGCATGGTGGGTGAAGGTCGGGTGAGAGAAAGTCTTTTCGATACGAGGCGCGGGACGCCAACCGTAGCAGGAGAAGTCACGCCTCATTTCGACGAGGCATGGTGAGAGAAGGTCGGGTGAAATTCCTTTCTGCACATGGTGCCAGACGCCAACCGTAACAACACGAACCCTACGCCAAGAAATTTGGCGCGCTTTTTGATTTCGTGACCTTGAAAGCTGTTATAAATCATGATTTGTCGCACATTCGAGGAATTGAGTTGTCACACCATGATTACGAAGTCGGTGGCTATCTAACGGAGCAAAAAAAAGAAGCGCGACAAAAAAAAATTTTGTCGTTTCTACTTTAACAGGAACAACTGTCGAGCCGACAGCCATGGCGCATAAACATTGACCAGCAGCCATGAGTCGTAATGCATGGATGGATGGAAAAACTTTATGGACAGTCCTGAGATGCGTGATTTGGGGTGAAAACTAAGGGAACAGATTAGAAGCAGCGGCTCAAAAAGTTCCGGCCGCCATGCAGTCCGAGTATCACGTTTCAATCGCTGAGCACTACATGTGTAGGAGCAGCCAGGTATCAAGCCCCGGCGCATCCTGAAAGGCGCGCTGCAGGTTGCGATGCGCTGGCGATCAGGAATCGTCCTTGGGACACAATTAAGGTTACCGCGGCCTGTAGATTTATCGCGCGCGTGAAGGTCGTATATGTGGCCTTCAGTCCCTATTAGTGGCGATATGATCGCTCAAAATTGGCAATAAACGACATATCGATCGAGTGCAAGCAAAGTGAAGCCTCCACCAATAAATGGTGGCAGCTCTATATCGTGGCTCATATCCACAGGCCAGGGGCGTAGCCAGGGGGGGGGAGGCTTATGGGGCTTCAGCCCCCCCCCCGAAGTATTTCCGTGCTGTCATGCGCCGCCAACCAAAATAGCCCCCGGCGCCGGAAATCATGCTGGATTTACTGTAGAATGTCCTTTTCATGCTCGAATAGACATTTCAGCGCGAACATTGAGAAATCGGGCTGGATTTCGCGGCAACGCCCATGCACAGGTAGTCGCATATCGTAACACAAGGAGCCCCTCCCGAGCACAAAGTTTCAAGGGTGTTTTGATGGCGAGCGGGCTCGTCGTGGCATCTCGCGGAGGCCGCGGAATCGACGCAGCGCATGCATTTCAACTCTGGAACTTTATGAGTATGAAGTTCTCATAAAGTGTTGATGGGAAAGATGCATGGACATTTCCAAAGTCGTGCTTTAGATTTTCAATTCCATAATATTGTGGGCTTAATGTTGTTATAAACATTTGAAGCCAAAGATGCGTTGATTTTTCTAAAGTCCTACATCGGACCATACAACGAGACAAGCCAAATCAACACACTATCAGACAAGTTTACAAAGCACGCAGCGAGGTCCGATGAGACGAAGCATTGTGGTGGTTCATTTGTGGCAGTATGTCACGGAAAAAATATCAACATTTTTTTTTCACCTGTGCCAAAGCATACATGTCAAGGTACTAAAGCCAGCAAAGGTAACTACGTTCTTATTTATTTTTCTAATTTGACTTTCATTCCTGAGAACACATTGAGCCTCTTCATTTTTTTTTTCTTTTTGTTCTCGCTACCCGCGGGCTGCCGCAACCAGCCAGAGCGCATGCGTTTTTCTCGTGTTGCCCCGATGCCCGCGCAGCGCACTTCGATGCGCGTTCGTTTTTCTCTGATCGAATGGATTTTCGTCTGGCATAGTTTTGGATACTTTCTGGCTAGCAGACGAGAAAAAGAAACAAATGCATGGCCACTCGCCGCCATCACTGCGGGGACTCGACGGATTGCAACGCGTTCGCTTGAACGCAACTTCTCCGGAAAATTAGGATACGATACCGCGCAGCATGCCTATGGTTATCTGTGGACCAATCGTCTCACGTTTTCTTCGATATTCCTTCGGTAGCCGCATTAGGCACCCAAAGTAGGCGTTCGATTATGGTCAACTTGCCTTCCTTGCGTTTTTTTCATTTCCATGCCCCCGCCCTACAAAAGAACACAATACATTGTTGCGGCGCAGCAAATTGTCGCATGGTGAAAGTTTGATTTTGTTACTTCTTCTTTTGTGGAAAGTAATGGGCCACGGGACGCTTCAGTTGGCGGATACTCATAATATCATTGCGGTAGCAATTATGTGGACCCTCCAGGTGCATTCCTGCCGTCGCCGTCGCCCTCATGCTCCGTATAAAGTCCAAGGGCGATAACATCGTGACCGCGCGTCGCATGCTGCATGTGCGAGTGAAAGCTAAAGGCGGGGGGGGCATGGGTTTGCCGACGATGGTGGCTCCTTCTTGTGTGCGCAAGGGAGAAAAGCAGGGAGTAAGCTCGCCGCCTTCTGTCGCACGCGATACATCAGAGGGAGTCGAGGGGGGGGGGGGGGGCTGTGATCTGTGAATATGTGGTTGCGCAACATGTTTATTTGGCTTGTTTGACGCATTTTATATAGTGACTTTTTCTTAGAAACGTAGATTTATTCGAGACTTATAGGTGTATTGAAATATCTTGTTGCGAGGTTTTGCGTATACGTGCAGTGAACTTTGTTTCCAGTGACACTTTTCTGCCGTCTGTCAAGCTGTATCTTCGCATTTGCATATTCCATTGTACCATCGCATTTCTAATACACGAGGGTGAGTGAAAGGAAAGTGAGCCACCCACCCCGCGCAATAATGGTTCGGTTCATTATCTGCGAGGCATGCACATAACACAGAGGCATCTCTCGTTTAAGAAAGTGAAACACAGGTGTGAGGATAAAAATTCTTTAATACTCTTGTACATTGGTTTGAACTTGGTTTCGTGGCATAATGGACACTCCGAAAGTTTCATGTTGTCGTGAGGTTTTTGACAGCTGAAGATGTCTCGGAAAAAGAAATTAGTCGCTGTGCCGCTGCCGTGCACGTCATTGCATTTCATTGGGCACTGTGAAGCGTTGGAGCAAACGGTTCCAAGAAGGACGTGAAAGTTGCGAAGACGATCCAAGACCGTGCCAAAGCCACCGTGCAATCACCTCAACACAATTGCAAAGACTAATTAGAAAAGAACGGAGGATATGCATCGGTGAATTGGCAGGACGCGTGAACATCCGTCATGGTTCGGCTCACACCATAATTCATGAGCATCTCGGTTATCGGTTCTTGTGTGCGCAATGGGTGCCCAAGATTTTGAACTACGGCCAGAAGACGGAGAGGTTCGGCGCTGCCTTGACTCATCTAATCCTGTATCACAATTAGGCTGACGACTTTTGTCTGCAGTTGTGACCGGGAACGAATCATGGTGCCACTACTACGAGCCTGAAAGACGACGGCAAAGCTTACAGAGGAAACATTTCAATTCATAACCCCCAAGAAAAGCGAAGGCCGTCATTTCTACCGAAGAAGTGTTGACGTTCTTTCGGTCGTCGGGGACCATAACTGATCGAATTTGTTAAACCTAGAGAGACTTAGTCGTTTCGGATATTGTAAAACGTCGGATCGGCTGCGTGTCACAATCAAAAACAAATAACCAGAAAATTGAGCAATGGGGTCATCTTGCTCCACAATGCCCGTCCCTACGTCGCTGATGTCATTAACATAAAACTGGCAATGTTCAAGTGGGAAACGCTGCAACATTCGCCATAAAGCCTAGACCTGTCGCCTTGTGAATTCCACATTTTGGAGCATTTGAAAAAAACAGCTCGAAGGAACGAGAATTGTGTCGGACGATGATGTGAAAGAGTCAGTTACAGACTTTTTGAAGCAGCAACCAAATGAATCTTATGAGACGGGAATCACGCGACTCGTTAGTCAGTGGGTCAAATGTCTAAATGCTTATGGAGACTACTTTTGAAGAAAGTACGCCGTTAGTCATATATTCGCATTGGCTGACTTTCATTTGACTCACCCTCGTACATTTGGCAGAACTCCTAATTTTTATATTTATTTCATTTATTCCATACTGATAGCCTGGGTGCCAGGCCTTAAGCAGGAGTGAGCATACATAAATTTTTTGGCAAAATAGTTGCAACATATAACATCTCAAAGACATGGTGAAAAAAAATAGAAAAATAACTGAACAAAGAACTTAGAAAGCAGAGGGAAATATGGCATTGTCTATAATGAAGTGCATCATTATACAACCAACACAATGAGCAAGAAATCAGGTTTGGTGCCTGAGCCCATTTATAAATAGTTCGACTGTTTCAGATTTTACAACATCAGCTGGCAGACAATTCCATTCACGGGTTGTTCTCGGATAAATGAATTTTTGAACCTATCAGTGGAATTTATAAAATCTGCAACTTTCTTAGAGTGACAAAAGCGCATTGTACATTCTGACGATGGTTTTATATACGATGCCTTATCAATTCCAATTTTGTCATGAAAAACTAACTAAAAGAATTTCAGCCTTTCCGTACGTCTTCTTCGTAGCCTTTGAAGTTCCGCTTTTTGTAAGACATGTGCTCTCTGTTGCGACTATAATTTCGGTGAAATTACTCACAATACACGACCGATGACAGCTGCTCCTGCGCAATGCATTCTAACAAAGGACAGTGTCATTGCGATTTCTCCCTGGTCTTTGCATATGTACAAAAATGTAAACGAAGTTCTTGAACGACAGAGATAAAGAGATGCAAATGAGAGAAAAGCAAGGAAGTTAACAAAGTTTCATTAAAATATTCGTCCTCAACTTGTTCATTTCATGGCCTTTACATGTTTCATATCAGCGGCATGCACTGCTTTGCTGGTTTCAAACTGATATAGTTCTAAAGTTCGTGTGATATTTTCTTTACGTATTAACTAGACAGAAAACATGGAAGCATTGATATCAGCTGTTTCGGGAACCATTTTTGAGACATACGAGTATACTATTTTATGAAAAAATACATATTTTGCTCCTCTAGCTGGACAGTGCGTAGTATTCAACTATTCGTTTGCCGCATCTTTCGCAATGGCAATGCAGTTATTATTAATGTATTTGATCCCTCGACAAATTCTATGAGGAGGAGGCGGAGCCGGACCGTGAGCACCCCCCCCCCCCCCCGAACGAAATTTCTGGCTACGCCACTGCCACATGGCTCACATCCACTGAAACATTCTCATGCTCTATTTGCCAGCCTTGCCTACTGTCGATGCATGGCCGAGGACGCGGTTTGGCAAGCCTTTGGGCCGGCTGAAAAGATACGACGCAAACCTACATTGTCATCAAAACTAAACGTTGTCGGTCTATCTCCCGACGTGTTCGACGTTCTAACTTCTGCACGAGCGTTTCGGCAACGATGTTGAAGACCGACGAAACGATCAGGTAAGCCGCGATTACTAGCTGAAGGCGCCATCGGTCAGTGATCGGCTCACCCGGCCACCACAGCTATAGCCTACATTTGTCGTGGCAAAGGACGCGAGTGCATATTCCTAGCAGTGCGAATTAAGCTACACTTACAAAGTCTCAGAGATAGATTCGCTTTGAAAGGAATGGGAACATCGCGAGAACAGCTTTTTAGAATCAGCTCGATATTTCGAATGTGAATCGAGCGTATTTGCTATTCGATTTGATAATTTATTATTCAAAATTGTCGAATACTGGCTTTTTGTTCGAATGTTAAGGATAAGAGCACTTATTGCAGTCTTGGAGGGGGAAAAGACTGATGCATACGGGGGTGGTTCTAAGTGAGCGCAGAGGCCTCAGTTACCCAGCGAACGCTAGAAGCAGTCAACTTCTCTTTAACATCGCATCCAGGTGTTCAATAAGGACGCCTCACCTTTAGGCTGAACCCGCCGTTGTGGCTTAGTGGCTATGGTGTTGCGCTGCTAAGCACGAGGTCGCGGGATCAAATCCCGGGCGCTGTAGCCGTATTTCGATGGGGGCGAAATGCGAAAACGCCGGTGTCCCGTGCATTGGGGGCGCGTCAAAGATACCCAGATCCCCCCCCCCCCCCCACTCCATTACGATGTGCCTCATAATCAAATCATGGTTTGAGCGCGTAAAACTCCATAATTTTCACCGTTAGGCAGCCTGTGCATTTGCCTCAAATTAGGCAAAACATTTTTATGAAGTAAATTTATTCTCCTTGAAGCCAACATGCATTGATGTATTACTATTGGGGGCGAGGACTTACGGAGTCGCCATCTGTCGGGTGCGCCTCCCTTGCGCAGTATGAGGGACAACGCGGCGCGCTCCTCGTAGGTTTGGCTTACGGCGCTTAATAAAAACACTACGCGGCAGCCCTCCTGGAGATTTCTGTAAGTACTCACAAAACGAGGAAAGTTTTTTACTGTCAAAATAATAATCTTGGGCAAACTGAAAGCACAGAATCATTTACAGACACTATCTCTTTACCGAATACGTACAGTAAATGCCACTGCACGCCTCCGCGATGAAGTCTCCCAAACCGGCTCCTTGCGTGAAAGGTATATAAGCAAACTCTGTGAAATGTGTTCTTATAGTCGGCTGTCTGCATAACCGAATGGAGCATAACAGAATGAAGCCTCAATGCAGTGATCGCACGGGTTCGCAGCGATCGACTGTGCATCTGCACGCATCATGTCCGCGCACAATGTTTTGCTTTCGCTGCGAGCGCGTTTTCGCACCATGCTGTGAGCTTTAGGCCGCAGAATATGAGAATTTTACAGCACACAAGCAACCATTGTTGCGTGGATGCTATCAGAGCTGTTAAAAAAATAATTTCGTTATAGAGACTTCGACGCCTACAGCGACTGTGATGTGCCTTCGCGACAATTAATTTTGTTTCTAAGTTATTTGACGTTTCAATATTATTTCTCAAGCTGCGTCGCACTGTATGTTTATCGGTCTTCTTAGCGTGCAATTTCTGGCTGCTTCTTTTACGTAATCCAGTACATTAGTTCATAATGCAAACATGACCATCTGCCATGCCTTCTTTAATATGCTTCTTACCGCTCCCTTTCCATTGAAGTAAACTTGCCAGAATATAGCATCAACAAGTTCATAGACCAAATAAAGCGTCATGACATTAGCCGGGCAGCGGGCGCTGGCGAGCGTGTCAGTGCGCGTTTTCTGCTACTCACCGAACATCGCAGTCACAACGCTGTAGCCGAAATCTTCCTCGCGTCTGTGCTTGCTGCATATCCGAGTTGTAGCCGGTGGCTGTTTGCCTCTTATAAGTTTCGCGAGCCAAGCTTCACGCAGCTTCTTGTCCTGTGGCTACGTGTGAATAAGGCTGACACCAGGCTCCGTTGCCCAGGTCCGGCACAGTGGCACCGAGCAGTAGTCTACCATGCTGCACGCCTCCTAAAGCAGCCACTAGCTATTATAGCGCTTTCAAATGCCGTCAAGCAGATACGCAAGGCGTGAAAACCTCACCACTTAATCAGAACCGCAGCGCAGGTGGGACTTTCAACTTTCATTTTCACTACGCTTCGGCGCTTCCGAAGCAGCCGACGCGGCCGCCGTGTCCACGTGATCCCTCATGCCACGTCACGCCGACGGTGGCGCCAGCTTTTCGAGTGATGGAGCTCACCCCCAATACTCGCGGACAACTTTCTGCGGCTTTGAAGGGAAAGCTACGGGCGCGCGGCTGCTGCACATGTCTTACCGCGCCAAGTAGTCCGGCAGCGGTGCAGTGCTTTTGGTTGCTCCGAACAGACGCTGATCGACGCAGCTTCCACGTGCGACGTTTTCGCGTTTGCCCAGACGGGGAAGGGAATAGCCGCCAAATAAGTAAACTTTTACACTCAGTGGTGTGTTCTGTCCTCTTTAACTGTTGCTAATAAGGTGCTTATGTTTTCTCTTCCCCAGCCTAACCTAACATCACTAACATCAGTGGTGTACCAACTATTTTTCTAACTATCTTTCCAGGCGGGGGGGGGCAAGTCTTCTCACCCTCCCTCATCCTCTCTCTCTCTCTCTCTCTCTCTCTCTCTATATATATATATATATATATATATATATATATATATATATATATATATATATATATATATAAACGAGAAGAAAGGGGGTTAACCGAGGGGCCCGATTTTTATTAAGCCTATCTTGAGAAACCAACAAACATTGAAACCAAGGACAACATAGGGGAAATTGTACTTACTAAATGAATTAAAGAAATGGTAAATTAATGGAAATGAAAGTGGATGAAAAAACAACTTGCCGCAGGTGAGGAACCCTGGGTGTGTTAGCCAGCGCCATCACTCTAGTAGGAAATAGTAGCAGGTTATACGGAAGTTCATGTTCATGGCATGGGCGGAGCATGCATACTAAGAATGGGCCCAGGTGACACGCATACTGTAAAGCTCGTCTCCCTTGCGGATTACCCGATTGCCATAGCAATAAAGAAAGGCTGGAAAATGCGTCAGTGAAAGTTATCTTTGTCATCGACAGATCTGGTCTTCAATCTTACATTATGAACAATTACAGTCTAGTGTTGCCAAGATTTTAGGAAGCGTGTCACTGAAGTGAGACAAAAAAAAGTGACTAAAATTCTCGCTATAACTGTGAAGTCCATGGATTTTAAGAATGTAGGTGTTTTGAAACACTCTAATATCCGCTAGCGTGAAGTAAATAATTTGCCTAGACGTGTCATGTTGGTCTAATATACATGCAGCTGAAGGAAAACAGTGAATTTTACTATTTACTAACAAAGTATAGAGGTATTTAGCTTTAGTAATATATTTTCTATAGGATAGGCGAATATCTACGTTTCGAATATGAACAGTTAGTGTGGAATATTCGTATTCGAAAATGAACTATTCGGTATTTTCGAATATCAAAACTAACCAAATAGTTCGAAACAACCGACTGTTCAAATCGGGCTACTGTTCACCTGCTGGAGATAGTATCGCAAATTATAATTATCAGAAGTAAAACAGCGACAAACTTTTCGAAGCAGTGCAGAAACAAAATAGGTAATGCAAGCTTTGTTTTCGGTTCTGCGGTGGAAGTGTGGCACTGGCTAACACTCCCTGGGTTTCGTCTTGTACACATACATAAATACCCAAGAATGCATAAACGTGGTAACTGCCGGCGCCGTAGCACAATTTGTAGTGCAACGCGCGCGTGATGCAGAGGTTGTGGATTAGGCTCTCACCGGCAGCCCCCCCGCCCCCCTCCCAGGTTTAGTGTTCCTCCATTTCCAATTAGCTTCTCATTTCTTGAACTTCAATTAGAAACTACAAATAATTTATCCTATGCTTTGCGTTTCTTCATTATCTGTTGGTTTCGTATGGTTCTGACCAACGAATACGTGCGAGCATTCTTACAAAAACGGTGCCCTTACAAAACCGGGACGCTCGGTTCCCCTTCTTTTCGTCCAATACATGACAGTCGGCTATATTGTGCTTATGGCCTGCCAATTAGTCCTTCTTGCAGCCTAGTCACGTAGGAGTCTTATCTCCTACGTTACAACCACTGAGGTTTTTCTTGTAAAAGTGATCTGTGTTCTGTCTAGGGAGCACAAATACCTCCTTAGCGTTTTATTTTCCTTTTCCATAATTTCTGATATTTTTTCACCAACTATTTATTGTGTGTTTTTGAAAAGTTGGTCAGCTTCAAATGCGTGTCAAGCTTGTTTGCCAGCAGGCTTAAAGGTGTCAAGCGGCTATTCGTGTAGTTCTTTTCATGGCTGTTATGATCTGGTGTTTAAAACGATCTTAATTGTGCGTGATAATTGATTGTCTATGCAGTGCAAGCGTGTTTCTAATTACACTGAAACAAATATTCCTGCTGTAAATATGTGCGTCTGCATTTGTCTATCCGATATTCGATATTTACTATCCGTATTCGATACGTATTTGAAAAAGTCGATATTCGATCGCCTACCTATAATATTTACATACTGGATTATGACAGCTTAAATTTTCAATTATCTTCAGATTGGAAGGTTACAAATACAGCCCGATCCAAAAGAACACAAGCAACGTAGTTTTCCTAGCATGAAAATGCATTTAGTCTCCACATTATCTCTAAATTTCTTGCGCTTCTCTACATTCATGAAAGCAGAACTATAGATTCTGCGGAACGCGCTTGGCCGCATGTTGTTAACATGACACTGACAATTACCCGAGCTTTGTGCAGGTTATAAATATCATATTGTCGCCCTTGATCTACCTGAAAGCCGCCGCGAAGTACTGGTTGGTCCTAAAGGCGTGAAAAATGGAAGCGATTTGTTAGCCGCGCGTGAACGAGCTAAGCCGTTCCGATATTTACTCCTTTTTTACCCAGTCGATATGTCTTATTCGTCTGCTGTGTTCTAAATCTGAGCAGAATATTTACTCTATTTGGTTTTGGTAAATTCTCTGACACGCTTGCCAAGCGTTTACCAAATGAATGGATTTAGTGACACCGCTGAACCCGCAGCGTTTAAACACATTTCAATAGGCTTTGTAAATAATAAAGAAACTTCAATTTTGTGACCACAATGTCAAGGCTATGGTGACCACGGTGCTGTGAATCATAATGTGAAGGCTACCAATGTGAAGGCAACCGTTAGTTCATCATAGTCACGGAGCCTATGCGTCGTACAGCGAGTTTCGGCCACTTGCATGTGGATTTTGAATATCAAAGCGCGTTCTTGAAGGCCATTTTCAAGCAATCTGACCTACTTTGCCCCCCTCCCAAGTCCTGAGAGTGGGAAGGGGCAATGAGCCCTTTGCCCCCTCCCCCTTGTAGAAACGCATATGCCTATGACATGGATTAAAACACGGGACTTTTTTCAGAGGCGATCTCACTTGTGCGCGCTTTGTGTCCATATAGCTTTCCCTTCACAGCCCCAGAAAGTTGTCCGAGAGTATAGTTTCCTCCTACGACGACACTCCTGCAACGGGCACAACACTCACTCGACAAAGTAACACATTCATTGTGCATGTGGTGACGTGCTGTTCTCTCTCTTTTCTTTTTTTCATTACTGTCATAGATCGCCAACTGAAGTTTATTATTTACAAGCTCCTCTTTTGAGCGGATATCCAGTTGTCGACGGCATGCATGTATCAAGCAATGCAAATAAGCCTTTTTTATCACGTGGACTCCACGCTAACTGCATTTCACATTGTTCATAAATCGGAAAACACTCCGTATTCGGCTCAATATTCGAATGTCAATTTCCTCGGATATTCGTATAGGATTCGATTCAGAAATTTGACTATTCGAAAACCTCGTAAAACACCCGATTGGCTAGCTGCCGTTACTTAAGCCGCGCACTTTCTTTGCCTCGATCGAAACTCGGACCGGTACAAGGGTTTGAGAATGACGCAGCGCGTGTTGTACGTATACGTAGGTACTTTATTAGCACTCAAGACAGAATGGCAAAATGACTAGCCCGATCGTTTGCAAAACTGCCGACTGTTACGTGAAGTCGTTTATACGACGAATTGTTAACACATTGATGAAGTCAAGCGTTTGTCAAAACCTCGTCTGGTTGGAACTGATCATAGACAAAGGTGGAAATGGACGCCGATAAATGCAACAAAACGTACGTTTCATTTGATTGTGAACAAGGCCCCCCGTGGAACAGCTGAAATGTCTTGTTTTCTTTTTTTCGTTGTTGTTGTTTGTCGTCGGCGTAAACTGACAATGACAGACTGAGCTTTCACCAATAGCACATTGCGTTCCCTTTCCCAGTTCCCGGGGAACGCTGAAATGTAACTTCGTATCAGTGCTAGCTATAAGACCACGCTAGAGGTCAGGGTCCGTCATATACGTGCAAAAGCTGCGAGCGCCATAGGAGACGCCTGTATAATGCTTGCTCGAGAAAAAAAAAAATTTCTGCGATGAACTCTGCGACGAACCGTTCAGGATAGCCTCTTTTGGAAACAGCAGCCGATCTCATCTTGCCATCTGTGTCAACACAGCGACCAAGGCTATATTTCCTTACGGTTCCTTTCTTTCGTCGCTTTATTTTTCCTTATCCGTTGCGCCAAGTGGCCGATCTCGGCGGCTAGGCAGCGTGCGAGCCAATGACGGAGGGCCATAAAGAGGGAAATAGGAATGAGTGCTTACAAATTACGATCCTGTGTATCCACTGGAGATAAACCTTACGCTCTTCCCGTGCCCCTTGCAGACGATGGGTGTTGGTGTAAAGCGGTGCTTCGACACCTATCCCCTTGCGCACTAAAGGCCCTCATAAGAGCAGAGGGGAGCCTCGCACTTTGTGTTGTGCTTTCACGGGCAGCACTGTTATGTAAGTACAATGCAAATCTTTGCGAGTCAGTCTGTAGAGACATCTTCGTGAGCCTCAAGACGTCTATGTATGTCTATGTAGGTGGCATTACCAGTGTTCTGTGGCATTACCGGCTGCCCGCCTCTACTTACGGGTCGCAGCGCCACATGCCGGCGACTTCACTGGCTTTAGTGCGAGTTGTTATTCCTTCTGTTGCCATACTCTACACACTTGTCCCCATCATCATACAGATTGTTTTGTTCTCTGTACACGCAAAAAAAAAAAACATCTGTGTAAACCTATAGCATATTTGCGCTCTTGTATCTCGCACGAAAGTTGCGTTTCGCTATCTTCATGGTATTATTATTATTTCGCTAATTAACAGACTTAGCATTCATGTTTGTCAATATCAATAGAAATCCGCTGTTATGAATTATTCCAGTCGCATTCAATCGCTTTCTGACGGGGATAAAATAAGTTCCACCTGAGGCAAACTTCTTTGGAATCTCGAACTTCGCGCCTTTGCGGCCTTGCGCCCTTTCACGGCAGATGGCGACGCTGGTCTGGTGAGCTTGGCGAGCTTGGAGTCTCACAGGACAGCGCAGGTTTTCGCCGATTTTGCTCTTCGATGGGCAGGTGCAAAACACGTTGGGAAATAAAGTGTACTCTAATATTCTTTATCTTTGCAAGCCAGTTTCACGATCAGTAAATCATACCTACACGGGCAGGAATTTCTTTCAAGCCACTGGCGGAAATTTTTAAAAGCCTGTATGCTGTACAAATAAACATGCGCCACTCGACATAGTCACCACAGTTTACGCATATTCAAATAACACAGCTACATGCTACTTGTCGGCCACGCTTGCTGTCAATCCTGCCGATGTGCCAGTACCGTCATTGAGTAAAGTAAGACGTCAAATGAGTTGGCTGAGAGGTTACGTCGTCGTCTTCTGAGCTGCAGGCCCGAAGGTCGAATCTCGTAATAAATACTTGTATATCTTCCCCTTAGCTCACGTTTGACCTCGAGATGTTTTATAAAGCTCGAGCGTCCTTATAAAGGGGGAAACATAAAAGTCCTCTGAAAACGTAAGCTGAGCCAAGAATGCTCTTCGTTACACCTGTCGAAGGACACAATGTTTTGCTCTCGGTCCCTGTAGTGGCAGTTTTGGGGCGCTCACTTGGCACCTGTTAGATACGTGAGTAGCAATAAACCACGAGTAGCGTTGACAAAACACGCTGAAGCTGCGATAATTCGAGCGTGGTGCTGTTAACAGCATAATCAGCCTGCAGTACACTCCAGCTGCAGCAAGCGCAATACCGGTAGAAATCGAATAGCAGGAGGGTGCTGCCATCTTTCAACCTCTCAATGCACGTCAGTAGCGAGTGCCAGCATGTGCGCGAGCACCTTCTAGTTGCAATACGAAGTAGTTCGAACGAACCGTCGTAAAGGCACTATAATAACGATAACCATATAAACCGCCAAAAGCGAGAATCGCCGTTGTTTACTGAAGTAATAAATGTATTTCTTCAATAACCAGCATCCATCTCCATCGCGCCTTGTGGGTAGCTAATAAATGAGAAAAAGACGCAACGTAATTAAGTCTGAAATAACGCTTGGTCTACCGAGATACATCGTTCTATGGTAACGGTTTGCAGCAGCAAAGAGGAGTCTCTTTGCTATTAAACTGTTCCAATTAAGTCTACTTGTCTCATCACAACTTGCAGCAGGCTGTCGATGTACGTGGCATCATTCAGGTCACGACGAAAGCCGGGCTCTAGGCTAAGCTCGTAGCCAGGACCGTACTTCATAAGGAAGCAGTGTTCAGGAATGTCTTCCTCCAGCTTCCGGCCCAATAGCGCCGCGGTAACTACGGTCCAGCAGCGTGCAGCGTTGGCAGCCGCGTAGCCGCCTCCACCGAGAAGCAGCAGCGGCAGCCCCCAGCTTTGCACTAGACGAACGCACTGCACGAATGCGCCCGGGGTCAGATTCCAAGCCCCGAGAGGATCACCGGACAATCCGTCCGCTCCACACTGGCAAACAACAGCGTCAGGCTTGTACCGCTCTCTGACCTCGTCGATCACAGTTGTTACCACGCGCACAAAAGTAGAATCGCTAGCACCCCTCCGAAGCGGCAAGTTTATCGAGTAACCACGACCCAAGCCAAACCCAATGTCATTCACTGCACCTGTACCAGGGTAGAAACCAGGCTCGTACTGATGAACCGACACAGTCATGACTTTGTCAGTGCCTGCGAAAGCCTCCTGAACTCCGTCACCGTGATGAACGTCTAGATCGATGTACAAAACTCGTTCGAACTTACGACGCAGTTCCAATATCCCAAGGACGACATCATTAACGTAGCAGAAGCCAGCTGCTTCGCTTCTATGCGCGTGGTGCCAACCACCCTCCCAATGTATAGCAACATCGCAAATTTTTTCAGTGATGGCTCTAGCAGCTGCTAAGGTGCCACCTGCGATGTGCTTCACTAGAGTTAGGAGTCGTTGTGTCGGGGCACAGTCATCGACAAGGCTGTATTCATGGGCACGACTCAAGATATCTTCAGTGTCAAGGTCTTTCGCCGCTTCGCAATACTCTAGAAAGTCGACGTAGTCTGCAGAATGAAACAGGCAAAGATCATCGCGACTGGCCACCAGCGGATGAATAGCGCGCAAGGACTTGAGCAGATTGTAGCACTTGAGAAGTCCGTGGACGAGAAGACAGCGTCGACGAACGCGCGGTAACCTTTCGCACTCAAATAGATGAGCTGGACTGTGGACGTAGCCGACGCGAGTGTTTCTTGCAGTCGCCGACACGCACGTTTCAGGGGCCGTGTTATGGAGAGCAGTAACAGCAGAGGTTAATTCAGGTGATTCGTCGCTCGGGATGATCGTTGCACTTGCTTGACCATTGTCGTCATCGTTGCAAAAAACACTGGAATACAAGCTTTCATACATCCTGAAAGTTGAAATCACTGAACAATTGCAGGCATGCCCCTAGCAGTAACCTTCCACACAGCCAACACAACCAACATAGCGCGCTTGATTTCAAAGAGGATTGGATTGACTTGTATCGGCTTGGTTATTTTTATTTTGAAGGTTTCAGTTTCGGTTTATTTTTTTTGTCTCTTGAAGTAGTGCGCACGCCTGGCTCCCGCAGGCAACGGCTCCCTCAGAATAATGGAAATCAATCACACTTATCATCGAAATGAGAGAAAAATAAATGTAGCAGTGGCTATGCGTTGACGCCATTAGTTGTTTGCGATAGTTAAACCAGTCCGAAAGTGACACGCAAGCATTAAATGTTTCTTCAATCTTGAAAGCTTCGTGGCACTGCCACAATGTTCCGATTGTTCATCAGGTTTTGCATGGCACCCGAACTCGCGGCTTGCCACTGCTGCATGCGCTGTAATGTTGCTGCTTTCCTGAAACAATTGGAACGCGCTTGCGCACGAGCATAGCATGCATGAGCTTAAAGGGACACTAAAGCGAAACAATAAATCAGTTTAGACTAATGGAGCATAGTTTGAGAACTTTGCAGGCAGTCATTCATAAAAAATTGTTTGATTATTAGATGAGAAAATGAAGGTCCAAGTATCAGTATTTGAATTTCGCGCCGAAACCCCAGCGCCAGTACGTCAGCGTGGCGTCAGGGATTCCAAAGTATGTTTTCGCATTTGGGCCGCGTTGGCTGAATAAAGGTTCCCGAAACTTGCCATGCTTAATATTTGGTTCATTTAGAACACAATGTAGTCAATCTGTACCGCTATATATAATTAGTAAGCCCTAGAAGATGCCATGAAAATCCAAGACGTCACAGCCCCCCAGTGCGGGAACTTGAGTAGACGTCGCCACCCGTATTTCATTCTTGCGCTTTTTCTGGCTTACCAAACGTCTTATCGTTGTAAGAGTGGTGTTTTTGGTGTTGTAGAACGGTAATTTACTGATGCAGAAGAAATCATTTTTCACTTTACTGTCCCTTTAAATGCGTGGGAAAAGCCTGAGTTCGTTCCATTGATTGATTGATTGATTGATTGATTGATTGATTTTACGTTCCACAACAACACCCGGGCTATGAGTGACGCCATAGTGGAGGACTCCTGGTTAATTTTGACCAACTAGAATTCTGTAACCTGCGCATAAATCTAAGTACACGAGTGCTCTTGCAATTCCCCCCGATGAAATGCGGCCGCCGCAGCCGGCAATCGAGCCCGCGACTTCATTCTGAGCAGCAGGAGAGTTGTTTCATAATTGAACTATAGATAAGCATACTAGATTGATTAACTAACTTTTTAATTGATGAACTAAGGGCACGAATTTTGATAGAAAAATACTTAGTGTGCCTTAAAACACCCGATTCAGTTGTTTTCAGTGGGTTATGTCTCGCGTAATTATTTTTCCCGCGTCATAAGGAAACGCACGAAATATGAAAATAACCGCATGATTACGCGTGCGCGCGCCGCGACAGCAGTGGTCCCAGGCGTTATTCGGAAGAATTAACTCTGCTCAATGCCTGCCTCGGCGACAACGTGAAAGTAGCGAGACATCGGTATTGACTCAGGTCACCGCCATTTTCGAGCCGCCTTTCCTGCGTGAAGCGCGAAGCCAATGTATTGCGCAGCGGCATTGAAAACGAGGGCAAACTGGTGTCATCCTGGAGATTATTCTAAGTGGATACGTCTTGCAAACTCACCGGCTACAATTCGCAAATTGCAAAGTTAGCCGTAAAGTGATTAATTCAGAAGTTAATTAGTGCATTTTTGGTAATTAGTTGAATATGTGTTTCGATTTATCGTGCTAGTAATGTCCGCTCCTTCGAGTAATCCAGCTGAAGGAGAAGAATTTAACGATATGCCACAGGCGAGTTTTAAAATTTCTGTAAAATTTTAAAGCTGTCACCCCGCATGACTAAAATGGTTCGTTGACAAGAACAAAGAATGAAGGGGACACGACATTATGAGCTGACTTTCACGTGATTTTCCCCAAATTTCACGGCACAGAGGATAAACATTCAACGAAGAGACTTATAGACCAAATGAAGCCTTCGAAATGCTTGTTTTATATGATATATTGTAAACATGTAAACGCTGCCCTGCGCGCCCAAGTAAAATATTCTCGATGTTAATATTCAACGTACGGTTACTTTAAAAAGAAACGGCGTTTATAGGTCAGCGATGCTAGAGTCAGAAGTTCTGTGATCCCTTAAGACCTGAAACTTCACACTAACTAAATACGCTCACAAAAAGAGCGAAGAGAAAATACGAAGTGTGGTTGCACTCTGTTCCTCCTTCAAAGGCCAGCGCGTACTGCGTAAGATTATTTTCAAAGTCCATCGAGAATGGCAAGCGACACTCCTTGACTTTCGGTGCTCATATCACGTTTCGAACATATGCCTTTCTTCCCGTCCTACTCGCCCGCCCCGCGGCTCCGCTTCGCCGCCGTTTGCCATCTGCCGCGGCCTCCCTTCAGGACCACGCATGCTGAGTCTCATACGAATACACTTCTTTATTTACTTTTTTCTTATGCCGCTGTTATTTTGCTCTTGACAGCCATAGCAAGCGGCAAGCTACAGAGCAAGGGAGAAGCCGAGAGAGAGAAAAGGAAGCCTTTTCTCGTGAGGATGAAGAGTTGGAGTACGGTGGGAGAGGGAGAAGTGAAACCGAGAATGGACGAAACGCGGAACGCCACGTCTGGCAACAGCGCCGATTCTACTGCAACCAATGGGAAAACAGGCTGTTCCATAAGGTGCGGCCCGCCCAGTTGGCTCGACTCTGCCGACTGCGCGTATTTTCAGTTCTCGGGCTTCGCTTGGTGCGAAAAAGTTCGGAGGAGGCTCGGAGGCTGCGGTAGCGCTGTACGGGACGGTAAGTGCGTGCAACTTCTGCCTTTCTTCACAACAGCGGGGATAACTCTTGGAACTATTGTCTAACGCTAGACACTATGTGAGTGCCAGTTGCAAGACATCGTTCGGAAAATAGTTCTTACGATTGCGCGAACATCCCTAGATGCTGCACCGTACGCGAGCACTTCGGAGATCGCCTGTATCTACCCTGTCTTCTGTGCTTCAAAATTGCTTTCGAAGTACTCGCGAGTGTGAGCTGGAATTCGTAAATTATTGTCAGAGAACGCCGTAAGACACGTTAAATGTAAGCCCATTTGAAGCTTGCGCTTCACGCGAAAAGCGGTGTTTGATGAATGTTTGACGCACCATTCCATACCGAGAGGCATTTTCTCCGGGGCAATCTTATTTTTTTTGGACACAGGCTGTCATATCTATGCGTGCATCCATAGATACAGGTCGTTAAAAGTGGACGTTTGTCGACGACCAGTGGCTGGACCAGAGGTAATAACACCAGACGTGTAGGTGTGCAAAAATGAGTTTACGGAAGTCGGGGTCCGTCGGTGCCCGGCACCAAATTCAAGTTCGCGCTCTTGCAGGTCGCGCGTCGCTCGCCAGCCGCAACACCCGTCTCTCTTGGCGCGGAGTTCGTGCCCTGAAACGGACTTCACCGAAATTTCCTGCAATATTTTCATATGTATACATTCCGTGTCTCCTTTCTTTCTGTGGACTAGCTTTGCAGAGCGCCTTGCACAGCTTGTCCACGGCTTTCACTAGGATCTCCCACCTTGATTATGTTCGCACGCTTTTCATACGGAAGAGTTCGTTCTCTGCGAAACGGTTGATTGACGGAAAGGCGCGCGCGTTGCCATTTTGACGCACGCGCAGCTCGTGATGCGCTTCTTGCGCACCAGCTGGCTTGCGTCAAAAGTTTTGTGTACAAGGGTGAGGGCAACTTGGGAGCCGATAGAGCGAAGCATGAATGCCAGCCAGTGTCGAGTTTCCGCTGTGGCGAAAAGTGCTGACTGCTGCTCAGCGAGATAACGGGAGATGGAAAATTACAGCTTGGGTGGGGGGTCTTCTTTTTCTTCCTTTTTTTTTTTTTGTGCGTGTGGGCACCTCTCGATTCATGCAGAAACCGTAGTTAAATGGCTGTTATAATAGGCGCAAGAACATCTATTGTTCGACCGATATGTATCAGGAGTAATTCAAGATGTTAGTATAGTAAAAAAGCAATTTTGTATAAAAGATGGAGCAGGGTGAATAGTGCGAACTTCACAGCGTAATTGCTGCATGGGCGAACTGAAATTATACCGAATGTTTCAATGAAACATTCCTATAGGCATTGTAGTAAAAATAGATACATTAGGAGAGTTTTAGGCTAGGCTACGCAAGCCGCACCCAAGCGTTGGGGGATGCAAACCACCGGGCGTACAAAAGAACCCTATAAGGAAGCGCAAAAAGAACTCGAAATGGCCACAATGGACTTGCGTCCCCCAACGCTTGGGGAAACTCTCTGTTGATTCTCCTGAGAACGCTATATTCGGGGCATCGGACGCCGGGGATTGTGTGATTATCACTAATTAATTTAGTAGAATTCAGTAAGTAATGTCTAGCTTGATTGTAAATGTTTAGTTGAATTGTTACTCTATAGGCGCGTCCATTTAATGGGAATCCTGAAACTAGCACTACAGACGTACATCCCCAATATTTGGGGCCAAAAAAATGGTCTTCCACACAGTGCCTCCCCAAGCGCACGTGGGGGCCTTTTTTGAAAATACGCAACATTTCTAGTGACGCCCACGCATGAAAATTTCGGGGGCGGATATCTCAGCAAGGGTGCTCGCACTCTCAGGATCCCTGATAAATAATCATGTCTTCCTAGTGGCTTCATTTCTGCAGTCGTGACGCGTATCTGAAGTGATTAATAAAGTTTGTTAATTAGTGTGTATACGGAGAATTACTGGCAACCATTCGAAAGATTGGACCCACCTACAGCCAACAACCATCTCATCTCTCTCTTGCTTTCAGTGGATTAATGCACTCGTTATTGACTCTTACGCAGCTCTTAACGTCCGCTGCCGATTAATCCCGACTGCACAGTCTTATGCACGTTACAGAAAAAAGACTGACCGATTACGATTGCAATTAATTCATTCAATAAATGTAAATAATTACGGTGACCAATTGCTGACCCATAAAATTAATTGAGCCATTACTAAAACGTCATCAGTTACTTTTACGTTACCTTCCTCCAATCCTTTATTAAGAGCGCACAAATAGAGCAGATAGAACGAGCTGGCCTGGCTCTTTCACCGAGTTCTCTGCAGCCCTTCACACGTTATCTTCACTAACAATTGCCTTTCATTTTGTTTTTTGTCGCTTATCTTCCCTCGTTTTCTTGCGAAGACACCAGCAGCGACACTGAAAACTCGTTTGATGTGCATGCTGGAGGGAAGGGCGGTTTTGTAAAGTGCGGGCACCTTGCGCGCGAAATTGCGGTTGCGATGCTCGCGACTGGGTCCTCCACGAAACGCTTCATTGTCGCTGAGGCTCGGAGGAGGCGCTTCCGGTAGGGCCACTGAAAAGCTGGCGAAATCGTCCGTAGGCGATTTCCTGGCACCAGTGTCCCTGATAAATAACCACATCTACTGCTTCGCAGTCGAAGCTCGAAGCTGTGCTATCGAGCCACAGCAACGCCGGTTCAAATCGTTCGCCGTCTGGTGGAGCCGCTAAGATGAGGAAACAACTACTCTGCCTGTTGGTTTGCCTGCCTGAACACGCGCATGCGCGAGGCTGCTGCGGGGCACCAACACCGGGCGTTCTGCTCTAGTTGCCGCCAAATTCCAGTGCTCAAAACTGCTGCGCTTGTTTCAGCTTGTCTCATCAATAAAGCAACTGGTTTATACTACATGTAATTGATCAGCTTGTAAGCTTGGTGGTTTTGATGCTTGGCCCGATCGTGTGTCGAAGTGGTGTGTTTGGCCGACGCTTCACGTGGTGCCTTTAAATCGACGTGGCATATTTCGCATTGTGGACTTTGGAATGATTGCGCGCCGGTCTCTTGGATTGCAGGTGTTATGGGGTGAACGCACAATATCTGACCGTTACCTAGATTTGGTTACCTAGAATTTGGTTTCTAGATTACCTAGAAAAAAAGAAGAGAGAGAGAAAAAGGCGGTCTGATCAGGATGCTCTGTAGTGGGTCGCTTTTGTTTATTTATCTATTTTTTTTTTGCTTTGCACATTATTTTAGTTCGCTTTCCGCGAACTGGAACCTTCAAAAATCAGTCGATGGGGAACAAGAAGTAGAAGATGATGATGAAGGGTAAGCATGAAGAAGAACAATGTCGAAGAAATACCGGCGTGCCCTCCAACTCACGCTCTGATATGCTAAGTTCTGTTTTGGTTACAATCTTAATAAAAACTCAGTGCCCTTCCATTCTGTGAAGAAGGATGACCAGCGAAGCTCTGACTATGGGCCCCTTAATGGCGAACTGCACCTCCGCCGAGAGTAGGCCCGGCATTGTACTGAACTTCTGGATCGGCCCACGTATGGGGAGTGCATGCTTAACGCCTGCTTCACCTCCACCTTGGGTGGCCCGGTATTGCACTATCTTCGGGATCGGCACACGTATGGGGAGTGTTTAACGCCTGATTCACCTCCGCCGCGTGTCGGCCCGGTATTGTACTTTCTTCGGGATTTTGTGTCTACACATAGACGTGATAGTGGGGAAAGTAGCCCTTAAGAGCTTTGCTGTAAAAACACACGTAACACTGCCTGCATCTTGGCCAATCCCCGTAGTGGGTGTGAACTGTTGTTTGGACGCAAGGACAAGGACAAGAACCTCAGGTCTTGAGGTTCCTCGTGAACGTACATGACCACGGGTAAGACGCCCGCATGGGAGCGCTAATATTACCGAAGCCCGCCACGATTAGCGGTCTTTCACATGCATGTATTCTCGAGATGTCGCAGCTATATAGAAGATCGACCATCTTTGTCCGCTCAGTGCATACCACGAAACAATTGAATGCCGGCGTTTCACGTGCTAAAACAACGATCTGATTATGAGGCAGGCCGTAGAGGAGGACTCCGCATTAATTTTGACCGCTTGGTGTTCTTTAACGTGCACTCAATGCACGGCACACGAACGTTTTTTGCATTCCGCCCGCATCGGAGTGCGTCTGCCGCGACCGAGACCGAACCTGCTACCTTGCGCTCAGAAGAGCAACGTCTCACGGCTAGTGTGTGTGTGTATGTATATATATATATATATATATATATATATATATATATATATATATATATATATATATATATATATATATATATATATATAGAGAGAGAGAGAGAGAGAGAGAGAGAGAGAGAGAGAGAGAGAGGCAGAGAGAGAAATATGTGAGGACCAAAAAAACGAACATAGATACTAGGCCCAGGTTCATTCGTGTGCCATGGAGGTTCGTTAATTGAAAAGAGTAGACACCGGCAAGCAGTGATAACAACGAGACGATAGCAAAGCCGCTGGCCGTGTTACCACCAGTTCTTGCTGCCAAAAATATTCTTGAACTCGACCCTGAATGTTCGTTTTCATTCGAATGTCCATCTTCTATTGCGCGTCAAATAGTGGTGTAGTCGTAAGAAGAAAACAAGAAAACTGATTTAGTACTAACTGCCCTCGTCAAAATTCGCGCCACTATCTTCATTTTTTTTTTTTTTGCTAATTGAAGCACAGATATCGGAACGCTAGTATTCCTTCCTTCTTTCTTTCTTTCTTTCTTTCTTTCTTTCTTTCTTTCTTTCGTGAGAGGTATTGCTAAGCTTGCTGCTCTATTAACAGGGCTAAAATATATTGTCGTTGATTTGTGTATGCTGTCGAAAATGCGCAAAACTGCTGACAACTTTGTACGGCGTGAAATGAACCGAACAAAAAAAAGGGGGGGGGGAGGTGGGAGGGGTTGCAGTAGGCTTCAAGTACAGAAATAGGCACAAGAATAAGCTGCAATTGCCAACTTGTACCATTTATGGTTAGGAACTTCATTCGATTTTTATTCTTACGGCGCTGAGTCTGAACACGCAGATAACAAATGACTGCGTGAAACACTGACCGAAAATTCTTAACCTAATAAGTGTATGGTCAAAACGTTTTACATTGTTCGTTACTGATTCACCTATAACTCGAGTATTTTTTTTTTTTTTGCTTACACCATTGCTACAGCGCGCAAATGCGAATTTAATTATGCTCTAGCTCTGCAGGGGAGCGCCGCAATTATATTCATATCCCGAGACACTAGCATCAGTGAGCTATGGGCAAACAGACCATGTGACGGTTAGGTCGCAGTCGACTTCAAGTCCTTCCTTGCTCTCTTTTCATTTGCGAAATTCTGGGAAACGCGCCTAAATTCCTAATTCTTCCGTTAGCGTGCGACGTCACATGCCCGTGTTTTCATATACACTGCCGAAGGCAGTCGTTATTGTATTTATAATGTGTTTGCGCGCAGCCACAGAGCTCATGTGCAGGCGTGCGCTGCCGATCGGGAGGTCGCGGATTCGATCCCTGCAGCCGCGACGCGGCCGCATTCCGATGGGGGTCGGAATGCAAAAACGCTCGTGTACCGCGCATTAGGCACACGTTAAAGAACCCATAGGAAGCGAACATTAACCCAGAGTCCACCACTATACGATGTGCCTCAAAATTAGACCGTGGTTTGGCACGTAAAACTCCAGAATTTAAATAAATTATTTGTTCACGCACTTGGCGAGCTTCGCCTACAGAGCGTAATTAATGTCTCGCGACCATGCACGGGTGCCGCCGGTATGTAGGTGCTGCGGTCGAGGTATGGAAGTGAAAGCCTCGCGGCCTGAGCGTGGGCCCAAACGGCGCGCGAAGCAAGACCCACGCGATGGAGCGCGCGCCGAAGAAGAAAGAAGCTGCGCCCGCCGCCGCCGCGGGGTCGCGCAAGGCTGTCCCATCTGGCGGGATCCCAGAAAGTGGTGTCCCGCACCCGGAAGTGAGCCTCCCGTGATACGGGGCGATCTCTTTCACGGCCCGCCCGGCACAGCCCACCACGTGTGCATTCGGCAAGAGGGCGCAGTCTCTGTTGAAAGAGAGTTGATGCTTTTATACAGCAGCCATCCGCATCGTCTCTTTCTCCGCGAGTTTGAATTCTCCAATTAATTAACCCCCAGCAGGGTGCATCATGTATACACAGAGAAATGGGATAATCAGTGGAAGGAAAACGGAGGACAACGTCCCACATCAATATAGCTCAGCGAGTTCCCTTCTCCTTGATCACAGAACCATCGCCGCTACTGCTTCGGTTTGCGCGCGCACCCAGACGCGCACGCTGTCGGTCCGCGGGCGTCACTTCGAGGAGGGCTGGCCGCGCGCGCGGCTTATTTTGACGAGCGTGGAATGCCGTCGCGTCAAGTCATCCTTCCGAGTGAGCGTGCCGTTGGCCGCGGAAACAATGTGATGCTGCGTCCGCGCACGCTCCCCGGATAGATACAACTGCTGAAACCGGTCTCCCTCCTGCGCGCCGGCGCCGAGTTGATGCGTTCCCCACGAATGCGTGGCGGCCACATCGTTGTCCTCCGCCGGATGGAAAACTGCGTCGTCCCCTCTTTGTCGCGGACCGCGCGCTCGTGCGTGGGAAACTGCGCAAAAGCTCCCGGAAACAACGTATAGATGAAAGCGAGATGAAACAACTGACACGACGTAACAGTGCACGACGAAGGAGTTTCGGCAGGGCGGTTCAAGAGCGACATTGCCACGTTCTCTCTTGTTCTCGACTGGTCACTTTCCCTAGCCTTACGGACTTTGTACCCATTTTTCTTGTCTAGCACTCCATGAATTTTAGACCCACCAGCAGATTCCGATTGTGTGTCATTGTGCGCGCTCTTCGCTGCTTCTCGAGGGCTTTGAGAGTGTTAAAGTCAATACTATATCCGTCTTGTTTGCGTGTCTGGACATAAGGGCTTATAACGAAACGACATTTTCATTGGCGAAGGCGTCGCTATATGGTCCGGCTATTCAATATCCCTCTTCGTCAGCTTCTTGTCATGGCGATTAGATGTCGGAGGCAAGTGCTGCTGCGTGAACTTTATTTCCCGTCTCTAACACACTCCCCGGATTTTAAATCCCTATTGCGTCAGTGGGAAAGTAAACTCTGCCATGCGTGGAGGCTTCATCACCACGTACTAAGCTACGCTGTTGTGCATCATTTCTAAGTATTTACTCTCATAGCGCTGGTTCTGGCGCCATCAGCATTTTTGTTCATTTTTGTGGTGAAGATCAAGCCATAGACCATAATCTCTCTCTCTCTCTCTCTCTCTCTCTCTCTCTCTCTCTCTCTCTCTCTCTCTCGTTTTGGTTATCTTTATTTTTACGCTTCCTTATGTATATAGGTTTCAATCCACGTACTTGGATGCCGCCTTATTTGGGTTGTCGTCACACATTAAAGTTTCGGAAGCGTTTTCTCTGTCTTCTCCCTTCACCTGTGAGATAGCGTGGCATAGCGTGTACAGTGTGAGATATAGTATACAGATCAAAAGTTCTGATGTAGGAGGCGATATATATATCGAGACGCATTGTGAATAAAAATGGACCCACTATGTTTTAAGTACCTCAGAATGCTTCCACCGAAAACGAAGTGTTCTTTAATAGAGAAGATGACCGTCCCCCTTTGCGGCCCTTCTGATCCGTGCTCTACGGAGCGACTACAGTCTGGAGCAGAACAGTCGTCCTCCGAGCCGTCTGCATGATGTTTTGCATGGAGGAGGCCCAACTCGCACGTCCTGAAAGGGCTCCGTTCACGGCAGCGTGAGTTATGAGCGCGTACGACAGGCGACCGGCGTGGAGCAGGAACCGCTCTGCGACGGAGACCGCGCGCGTCGTCGCCGGCCGTCTGTCCGGGAGCGGCTGTCGTCCGGCGCGGCATCTGCTCCCCATTCGAGGGCCGCTTCCGGGCGGAACGGAGAAGGGCGAGCTGGCAGCGCCCGGCGGCTATAGTAACCACCTTGTCCCGGCGCACCAGCTGCCTGCCTGTGCATACATGGCTGCCCTGAAGTTGACAGACGTCCGTTCGGGCCACCACGGTTCCTTTAATGATCGCGCGTGCGTCGCTTTTGAAACGTCGCGGGAACCTCGAAATGGTGAACACGTCCCGGTCTCCTGCGCGATACATACCTAATAACTGCCTCTAGAAACGCCTATTGTATGTTGTCTATACAGGGTGTGTTGATTTAGTCCTGAATTTCGCCTGTAACACACATTTGTTGCCCCCTTGTTTCTCCGTTTTCATCAATTGTACTGATTTCGTTGATTCTCCTACGCCGCTGAAGACAGATACCACAGCTGACAGCTTTTAATTTTATGGTAGAACGGAACATGTTCGCTAGCTGTACTTTGCCAGATGAAAGGAAGATTAGCAATGCTCGGCGCGGATACGCATGACTGGACGATGGCACCGCGGCCACCGCGCGTGCCGCACCGGCCCAGCCACGAGCCACGCCCGTTGAAGTGGCAGTTACGAGAGTAGCGGCAAGGTTCCAGATGGTCAAGCATCTTCAGCGTTGACGAAATGTGTTCTAGAGAACTATTTCATAGTTGTCACCACGCGTATATGCTACTTCTCGTCGTGTTATACTGAACGCGCAGACGTTGCAGTTTCTGTTAGCGGTTTCCTCTTTGGTCAATTCTGACTGGCGTTGCATGTAGCTATAGCTCTGACAAAGGTGAAGCTGCTTGGAGCCGGTAGAGTATCTGTGCGGGAACGATGATGAAGCCCTGAAGGCAGTATAGCTGGAATGCAAAAAAAAAAAAAAAAAAGATCACAACCGAAAGGATAAGCCCACCGGGGAACAACTAAAACCATATATTGTTATTATCGTAAAAGTTTATTATATAATCATATGCGGTGCTCGAGGCTTCAAGAACCGGCCTGCCCTAATAGATGAACCTCGGCGACGTATCTCTTGCGGCGAATGCAGGGCAAGGCCGCGCGATATACTGATGAGAAGACGTTCTCAGTTGGCGCTCTGGAAGCGATTTCAAGCAGCGCGGCGGATCTCTATCGCGCTGTGCTGCGTAGGCGTTTTTGTGGGGCCGAGCCTCGGTCGGTCCCTTTCAAGGACTCTCCGTCGCGCCTCGCGCGTCCTTGGACAATCGTTAAGAGGCGGCGAATATGAAGCCCAGTTACGTCAGGAACCGTGGGATGCACATGGGCCGTCGCGGCCGGCGCGCTCTGGGGCCCTGCCTCGGGCGAGGGTTGCCTCGCTGGCCTCCGGCCGCGTTTCGGGGGAGAGACACGAGTACTCAGCGGAACTGCTCTCGCTTGGCTATCTTCGTTCCAGCAGATTTTCGTTTGTGCTTTACCGGGACCCCGCGTAGCCCTCAGCCGCTGACGCCCTCGCCTGTATGGCGCAATTGAGCATTCGAGGCACCACGCGATTCGGATCTTCCATGGGTGCGCGGAAGTTGATGCTGTTAATTTGTGCGTGCCTCTGCACTGTCTTTCGGCGTCGTATACTCTCTGAAACAAAAAAAAAAAGTATTTAGCTTTTTCTGGGCCGTAGCCCAATCGGAAGGGATGATGCATGTCTTACGGAGTCATGGAACCATAACCACGCCGCATCCCGCTTTCCCGAAGTCCATGCTCTTCGTGTGCCCCACAGAAAGAAGCCTCGGAAAAGAAGGAAGGAAAAATTAAGCTGTACGACTGGTACCGCAGGCATTCTAAAATTTTTTCAAAGGCAATGGGCGTACGAGGACGCATTTGAATGGTACCTTTCGAACGCTTTCGCCGGGCGGTTTACATTCAGCTGGTCGAAATCGAGCGCTCGTAACACATTCGTCTAGTTTTTTCAGAGCGCACGGAGGCTCTCTCACCTTCGAACTGGAAGCGTGACCGAGATCCGACAGAATATCCTGTCATGTGGCTCGTCCGATTGCCGACCTAGGTGCTGGCGACAGGTGCTGGAGACATGCTGGAGACAGTGCCCTGACCTCCGAGATCGCAGCGGCTGGCCACGACCCCAGAGATGGCGCGATCAAATGTGGGCCGATCATGGAGACAGCGTAATCCGCAGTCGCCTGGGTCGCGTGATGTGGTTTGATGCGCCTTGCTGATTTGAACGACAGGCACGTAATCACTGCTCCAAAACGCATTGCTGAAAAGGAACAGTACTGTAACAGCATTTAATTAATCGCTTTGCTTTCCGTAAGTACCAACTCTGCGTTGGATCTGCATAATCTTTTATTTTTTTTTATAATTTGCATTGCATTTGAATCGATAAGATCAGCAAATATTTCTCCGTGCGTCTACCACATGTATAACCCAGACGACACAAAAAGTCACATGGAGGTCTCAAAAACATCCACACGTCCCACATCCAAATGAAGCCGTCCGGTGAACTTCCAAGCAACGTCCTAGTCGGCAAGTACGAAATACGTGCCATCACGGACGTGATTGGGATGTGGAACTGGCATGCGAAATATGTTTTTACGTACGTGTATCTGGAGAAGGGGAGTGCCAGATGGCTGTGTCTCCTTATACGAACATAAGGAGACACGGTCTGGGTGTGACATCCTGAGGACGTCATACCCAAGCCCTTTTTTTTGGCCCACACAATAATAGCCGGCCTTCTAGTCTCTAGAGGTTCGGTATTTCAGTCTCCGCGAAAAAAAAAAAAACGTTTTCTGATATGTTTAAATTATAACCCAAAGAGCGTCTCAAGATCATGTATACACCGCGATTCAGCCGGCGTTTGTGCTGTGTATCTCGCTGTGTCCCGCTTAAACTTGCGCCGTTAAACTGTACACAGGGTGTTTCAGCGAACACTTTCAAAAATGTTTAAAGACAATTCTAGTTCATTAGGTGGTCTACTCGAGACGGCGGACACTACTTGCATAAAAAATTGAAATGCATTATCGAACAATTAAAAAAATTACCGACGATTACGTTACTTCCTAATGCGAAATTTGAGCGCAGCAAATAAGCTGTTTCACCTTTTGGATAGATTGAGGCAAAGAAATCGAGCAACACATGTATGCGCTATCACAGAATTTTTTTTTTATTTTTCACACGTATTCCTTTAACAAAGACTCCACTAGCAGTTCTTGACAGTCATGAAGGAAGCTTTGTGGTCGGTGAAATAGACTGATATATGTTCGACTTGGTACACCAATGCTTGATTCTCAAAGACGAGATCTATACAAGTGCCTCGCGAGGTTGTCACAGCCGTGGGGGAAGCAGAGGCTAAGCGCCGCCGCCGAGAAGACCCTGCCGTTCGCGCCGCCGAAGCGGAGGCTCATTGCCGCCGTCGAGAGCAACCAGCAGTAAGCGAGGCTGAAGCAGAAGCTCATCGCCGCCGCCGAGAAGACCCTGCAGTTCGCGCCGCCGAAGCGGAGGCTCATCGCCGCCGTCGAGAGCAACCAGCAGTAAGCGGAAGCGGAGGGGGGCGGCGTGTACACCCAGCGGCAAACGATGGGGGCAGAAGCGCGCGCAGCAAGCGGACAACACGATAAAGGGAGGAGGGAAGAGATAGCAGCGACTGACTGATGCCTTTGACTGATACTCTTTCTGCATGGCGGCGACGGTGTTCTATGCAGTCACGTTATCTTGACTCTCTAGCGGCGTCAGCGGCATCCAGCGGTATCAGTCGGTCGCTGCTAGCGCTGGGGGGATGAAAGGGGGGCGGAGCTGGTTACGAGGCCGACGCCGACGACGACGCCGACGACGACGCGAAACCCAGGAACGGACGCCAAAGAGCTGCGCTCTAAAAAATCACTAATTAACTTTAAACTATCTAGCTTATGGTCCATATTGCAATTTACAAATTGTAGCCTTGCAGTTCGCAAGGCGGATCCACTTGGAACGAATTCTCAGGATGACACCAGTTTCGAGATATTAATTCTTGAATTTTGCAGAGAAATGCATTGGCGTCCCTGTTTCTTTAACAAAACGTCGTTTTATGCATTCAAGCTCAAAAGTAACTGGCACGCCACTGCATTTCTCCGCAAAGGTCGGGAATTAATCTGGAAACTGGTGTCATCCTGAGAATTCGTTCCAAGTGTATCCGCCTTGCTAACTACACGGCTAGAATTTATAAATTGTGATATGGACCATTAGCTAAATAGTTAAAAGTTAATTAGTGATTTTTTGTTAATTATTCGATTATGCATTTCAATTTTTTTGTGCAAGTAGTGCCCGCAGTAGACCAGCTCATGAAGTAGACTTGTGCTACCTGCCACTGGCAACCTTTTAAATAATATGAAAGTGTTCGCTGAAACACCCGCATGTTGCAATGCATGCAATGCGTAGCGTTCCGTGTCTGCCTCGTGCGCTGCGCATGTCTGCTGCGAACACACGCGCAACATACATTAGGCAGCTGCTCTTTTGCTAAACTCACTCATGCTGTGTTATATATGCAAAAGAAAAAAAAAGGGGGGGATATCATCGACTGTTATTTCTGCTGAACGTAGCAACTGATTAATTGACATCTTGCATTACCGACTGTTGCAATAAAAGATTGGAAGTCTCATGGCGACTCTGCATGACATGTCACTATTAAGCTTGGAAAACCACAAGATAGCATCAACAAAGAAATGATTAGTAATATCTAGAATACGGCCTATGCCGGGATTCGGCGTCCGTCTAGTATGTCCTAATGAGTCATCCATACGATATCATTAGGTGTTTCACTTGGGAGCTTTTCAGGATCCTTCTGGTACATCCTTAGGTTGTTCCCAACGTCCCCTTGGATGCTTGTGTGTAGTCTAGGGACCGACCGAGTGAACAAGTCGCGAGAAATTTGTTTATCGCGACTCCGAAAAATTTGGCGGCCAGCTGTGCATTACGTTTATCACTGCGAAATCAGTTGCGCGACTCGATCTGCCGACGCGCGAAACACGACAGACAGCACTGACACCTCCGCACGTGGGGCGTTGCCGAACGGCGGTTTCGTATGGCCATGGCGAAGACAGCGCGGCTGCGGCCCAAGGCGATCGGGCGCGGCTACGTGCGGGCGTCGCGAGTGCACCAGCAACCCCCCTCGTCTTACCGCTCTTCTTTTTCGTTCGTATTTAGTTTTGTTCTTGCACGCGCTAGCGATACCCGATGCCCAAATCCGAATCTGTGCTTGCTCAGCGCTTAAAGGGCAGTCGCGGCTGCTGCTGCTGCTGGACGGGCGGGTTGTGCATATCGCGTCACGGGACAGATGCCCTTGCCAGGCCGACCGGATGTGCCGATGGAAGATGCCGAGCCCAGCGGAGGGTGTGGGGTGGGGGGACGGGGAGACGGCGAAACCCCAGACATAGGAATTGAGGAAGGGGAGCAGCTGATGGTGAAGGCGCATCGAACCACATACAGCGCGCTGCTCGAACTGGCGTGCTCCCGCGCCCGTACGCTCCTCCTAAATATAGCGAGACCCGCACAACCCGGCCGCGCCGTGGCCGCCGTTGGCTCAGCCGTGCTCTGGATTCACCAAGCTGTCGGCTGAACCGCTGACACTGAGGCACTTTCAGCGGCCGGTTTGTTTTTCGTGAACGCACAATGTAAACGCTCCCGGCGGCGGCTTCCGCCAGTCTGCCGACTGCTGAAAATCGCCGGCCTCAGCGCGAAAAAAAAAATAAATAAATAAAAAAATGAAATAAATAAATAAATTAAAGGCTTAACCGAAGAAAATGAGAGGGTCTGTCTGGAGCTAAACAGGAACAGCCTGTAACAACGTGCATGTTATGTGTCTGGCTTTTCTGTGTACTAGCACGCCAGAGTTCTTCCGGCAAAGTTTAGAACAGTTCAGAAATGCAAACGACGCAACTGTATTCACAACCTTTCAGCAGCACTATTTTTGCAGTGTTCGGCAAGATTACAGATCTCAGTTTGTTCCATGGAGAGTTTATCCGGAAGCATTAATTTATTGAAGTGGTGTGCTCCGTCTCCCAGTATGCTTTAGTTAGGCCCCCTTTTACAAATACATACAAATTATATCAAAATCCAACCTGTTGCTGGAGGGCTTGACATCAAAGCCAAGCTGTGTGAAGCTGTGTGCTCCTTTTGCATCCATTTGACACATTTGCAGTACTTGTAAAAAAAAAAAAACTTTTGTTCGGTAACAAACTAATGCATCTTTTCTTTTTGCAGGAGTTTACACCATGAAGGCATTCATTATCCTACTGCTTGTGGGACTTGTCTTGGCAGTGGAGGCAAAAAAGGTGCATAATGTATTATTTGTATTTTGCATTGCAAGTGTTATTATTTTAATGCTTTTAAAGAGTGAGGGAGATGACAGCGTTTCCCCATGGATTGAACCGCTGGTTAGGACAGCCGATGTCCAGAAGCACTACTGTGGAGCACTTAACTGCTTGCTACCATGCTACCATAGAGAAGCACACCTTGCCGATGGGATCTGCTGATTTCCATATGGCCCGTCACCATTGAATCATCCGTGAACTCTTGTAGCTGCGTTGTGCCCTTCCTACATCGTGTCTCTTTCTTTCGAATTGTTACAGTTTAGACTTGTTAATAAAACAGCCTGAAAATGAACTGCACAAGCATACGCATTTAGGCTGGTTGGGTTCATGACTTGAGCAGAAACAGGCCAAAAGAACAGGATGTAAAAAAGCGACAGGCAGCGGCATTGTCTGTACCTTTCTTGCGTCCCATTCTTTTGTGCGCCTGTTTCTACTCATTCCTGAAAATGTAACTATAGAAGATGACGGACATTTAGTTTCCTGAGGTACTGTTTTTTTGTCTGTATAAGGGATCCTGTAACATTAATTTTGACTGTATATCATTTTGCTGCAGTGTACTGTTTGTATGGTCCCAAATTTGATGCATACATTATTTTTAAGAATTGGTGTGTGGAAACGAAAGTTATTCAGCCTTGTCTAAATTCAAATGAGAAGCGGACGAAAAGAAAAATGCAACCTGTTTCGCATCAGTCGCCCAGTGATACCATAAGCTGCTGCCAATGAGAGCAGTGCTTTCATGAACAAGTACAGAAATGTTCCTTGTACTGGAAAGTGGACTTGCTGCTGCAGCCAGTGCCCACACTTTCTGACCATGTTATTTTGGGGTGCATATCGCACAAGAGTGGAGCAGAACTCCGTGATCTCACCTCACTTCTTTGTGAGGAAGAAAGGGTGGGCTGTAGTTGCAAAATTGAAATGGGCAGCATTAGCTTTTGTTCTCCAGAGTGGCAAAACTTAAAAGTTGTAGGTAGGGTCGGGGGGCAGCTGGAGGAGACATCCCGACAAAGTGAAATATGCTTTGTGTTGAAGTGTTCAGCGTCCCCTTACACTTCCCCCATATGGCAGTTTTGCCTTTTGGACATCTTAATGTTTATTTTTGTATGTGATCTATTGATGAAAAGGCTGAAAAACTTAAGCGCATTGTTTTTTCGCATTTCTTTGTTAAGTATGAGGCAGAAATGCTTACTAAACTATTCGCCCAGCCAATCAAGGTGAACAACATACTTTGTTACATCTGCTGCAAAAAAAAAAAAAAAAAAAAAAGAAGAAAAATTGCTGCTACATGCTGCTACATTTGGTGAGGAATACACGTTTATAGGGTGCCGTCATGGCAGTTGGGGCACCACCAGGACCCATACTATGCTAACAGCAATGAAAACCTCATGCTCAATCAGTGTAACAGAGCCCCTTGAACTTCTGAGGTGTATTAAAAGCTACTGCAGTAATGTTTCAGCAAAGCACTGTGTGTGACTTCCTGCCCCAGCACGCACCCTCTAGATGTTGTAAGCATGTTCAGGTCGAACTTTGATGGAATGAATTGTGCTGCGCTAGAATACTGTAATGATGGTTGTCTGCTGGAAAGTCTTAGCATTTGAACTTTTTTCCAATCTCCTAGCTGAAACCATTAATAATTTTTGCTTATGTTCACATATGAGCCCTGTGGTGGTGCTGGCACTAACTCTTGTGTGCAGCTGTTCACGAGTGTGTGAGGACTTCAGGAGAAAATATTTCCCATTACTACAACCATTACAACATGCATTAAACTGCTACTAGTTTGTTAGGCTTATAGAAATGCTTAATGAAACAGCATACAAATAAATAAACAGGAGGAGGAATATAATGCGATATGATTGAGAGATTTCGATGTGGGGCGCTCTATAGCAGAGGGATAAAGAGATTTCTTAGTGGAGGGACTTAGATATTAAAGGCCAACTGCAGCAAAATTTTGGGCTGTGTTAAAAGCCTAGTTTCAGATAGTGTAGGTATAGAGCAGCCTCCATGCAAAATTTTACGTTTTATGTACGAGCGGATGCATCACAAAATAAAGGCTCTCAAAAGTAAGCGTATTTGAGGGACTGACAGCCAATCTTACGGTACCCATTTCTTTTAGTGCAATAGAAAGTTTACTGGGAAGTTTGTTGAATCATGCAGTGGTAACATAGAAAACGCTGTGCAACATTTTTTATCAGAATTTTTCGATCTACAGCGAGTTCACTGGAAGCATGTTGGAAACAGTGATAGGTGAGCGCCGTAGTGATTATAGGCCGGCATTGGTGGGAGGCAGACGACAAATGTAGTCATAGCTGTGAGAAAGTATAATTTTGTTTATCAGGCCGATGTTCCTGTGATTCATGTTTTCCGAAATGTTAAATAATTTCTGCAATAATAGCTACATGCTTTCGTGGTTTCCTGTCCAACAGCTTTGGTCATTAACAAGTCAAAGATGTTCTTTAGCCAAGCCAAGTTAAAGGGACACTAAAGGCTAATACTAAGTCTACGTGGACTGTTTAAGTACCGTTCCAGAAACCTTGCAATGCTTGTTTTGTGCCAAGAAAAGAGTTAGTCTACGAGAAAATTGCATCTGAAGGGTTGAATACTTTTTTCGAAATTCAAATCTCCCACCACCCAACCAGGGAGTGTTGATGTTGCATACGCCATCACTACCCTTTGCAGCCGTCGGTGAGTAAAACGGCGCCTGACAGACGGCGGTACTGAGCTAAGACAGAGTGGTGAATTCGCTGCTGCAGCTGCTTTTTGGTCAAGTGGCATAGACCATTCAGGCATCCCACGACATCACATGGAAGTTGAATTCTTCGCTACTTCCAGTTTGTGCAAGTTTTGTGAGCCAGCAAAACCAGCGCAGCAATATGTGATAACGAAACTACGGTAAGGCGAAAGCGTGGGCGGCGTGGAGTTGAGCGAAAACGAAACCTTCCTTTCGACTGCCCGCGTCGTTGTCAGGGTAATTTCAATGAGTTCTTTTTTCTAGAAATAAAATAGAACTGGACAAGTAGCATTTTATTTCGTCTTATACTAATACAAGAATGTCTTTTGCAATGAGCGGTTGAGTACTAGTGACATATTTAACCGAGGATTGCTTTTGTCATCGGGCAAGTACTCGAATGTCCCGGGGAAGTCTCTGATCATGTCCTGCACTTACGTCTATTTCTCGATTATTAAGGCTCTGTTCACGATAATATTTACGCCTTAGAGATTCTTGAGCACTAATCGATCACTTTAGCTTGACTTTAGTGTCCCTTTAAGTTCTCTAAAGTGAGACGACACTTTTACATGTGATACGTAGCTCAGCATGTTGCCGTGGTCATGTGTGTGCTTTTATTTCCGAAGCATGTCATTTCTTTAAGACCTGATCGAGCTGGAACAAAGGATTTAAGCTTGCATGTGTGATCAGAATTTCGCGCACATACGACAATAATGTGTGCCGCTCATTAGTGTGAAAATTTTTTTGCTTTTTAATATGCATAGAATAAAGTGCAATTGCCTAATAATATACAAGCTGCAATTTTAACCAATAAGTATGTGGTACTTCATAACAGCCGACTTCCGTACTGTAATCTCGTATACCACATCCGAAGTATCAAAGCTTTACCACCAGTTCGCGCCACTTACTGGTTTTTGAGACGTCCTTTGCCAAATTAAAATTATAATTCCTACTTAAATCGTGAACACCGTGCTCGATTTTATCACTACGTATAAATCATGGTCATTTCATTTCCATCAGCGTCTTGCAACACATTCTTTTACCACGTGTCATGGCGCTCTTTGGCCAAACCTGGCCCTTGCGCCACAAAACACAACACATCATCATTAACACATTCTTGCCAGTTGTAAGTCCCTTTAAAGAAGTGTCACCATTACCACTAGCAGAACTCTGAATGTCCTTTTCTGCTAGCAGAGACGCAGATGTTGTCTTCAGAGTTTATTCTATGATACATACATTAGCCTGGTACTTTGTAAGTAAATTGTGTTGCAAGGTTTTGCATTATATGCAGTTTGCACTTCGCATATGGAGCAAGATACACACGACATAGCTGGAAAGAGATTGTAGAGTGCTTATATAAAAAATCTTATGTAAAAATGAATATCAGTGCCTCAATAACTAGAATAGTCAAGAATGAGTAGCCAAAACAAAAGAGTTCGTGCACATATATGTACGTGAAAAATGAGGTAAGACTATATGCAGTAGCAGAAAAAAAGAAAGAGAACATTGTCGAAATTAGCACATAGAAACCTACTTCACATGTACAATTGCACATAATGAATGAAAAATATGTGAGCAAGAATATAGAAAAGAATCACAGTCTAAACACATCAAAGGGTGCATTGCAATATCTCTCGCCAACTTGGTTGTTTGCTTCCAGCCAACCTCCTTATGGGGTTTTCCTCCCATTGGCCCATTTGGCCCTTTAAAAGATAAAAACGAATCTGGCATATTTTGGCCTGTCATGTGCAGCCATTTGCAATGCACTTGTACAAGTAAACAGACATGCCACTTGTGGCTTCCAAATTTATAGACGCTATTGTGATAATCTCAGCGCCAAAGTAATGTTGCTGAATTGTAATGGCCTGAAAATTTGGCAGGGGCAAATGGGGACATGGAGGGGCAGAGAGCTTTATAAGGCCTTTAAAGCACATCCAGATAAACTTAATTTCTCACACACTAAGACTCAGTTGCATCTGCTTGTATTTATAGGTGCATAACCTTTGCTCTCTTGGAGCTTCTTTCTTGGTTCAAAGATTTCGCATAAAAATCTAAACGAAGGAGCACATAGCACTTTATAATAAGTGAGAGCGAGTTTTTTCTTATGTGCACAGCATACCAGCACCATTATGCTTTGTGAAAATTCTTGAAAGTCAGACATACTTATAGTGCATTGATTTTTCTTGTGCTAAAAGGCAATGTAAACAACTCTTCAAGCACACTTAGCTATTCTACAGGATTTGATGATGGATAAAAAAGTTCGCCATAGTCAAACTCTTCAGACAGCAGAAACAGCAAAGAGCAAGCATGTCTTAGCACTCCTGTTGTGCACAGTGCCCTCTGCGACTCTCATCGCTGCAGCCGCCCCCTCGCCTCCATTCAGTAGTGCTGTGGACGGCACACTTCCCAGTAGTATTTTAGTACACTATACCTACACAGATGGAATGAGAATGCTGATGTCTGTGGCGATTCGAAGCCGTGTCCTCAAATACCCTGTGCGTCGGGTGCATTCGCACAAAGCTTTTGGGGACAGACCTGCTGTAACCTTGCTCATGTCTTGGGCATATAATATTAGTAAAAATGTGGTCGACATGCTTCTGTGATAAATTTTAGTGTGTCTGCTTTGCATTGAGCCTATGGTTCATTTTTACAAAACTATTCCATGAAAACTGTTCAGTTTTTCAAGAGGCCACCTTGAGGAATATTCACTTTTAGTGCTGGAAATTGAGAGACATGCATTTTTTTTTTTGCTACTGCATGAGAAAGGGCATATGTAGTCCTCGTCTGTAGAAGATGTAATATAAGAAGTATCCTTTCTCTACTTTCTTTCCACCCAGAGAACTTTCATCACAGCATGAAGCGCTTTCTGCAGAAATTCACAGGCTCACCAGCTTATTCACTTCAACAGTGCAAAAAGTGAGAGAAAGAATGGGTTATAGAAATGAAACTTTCCACACAATATTGTAATATAGTGGAAATGGCTAACAGAATACCTAAAACCATTGCTGGATGTGGTGGTGAGTGCCAAGCTCAAGACTTATCAGCATCTCCTTGGGTTACCGTCTTTTGCCATACCCAGGAAACCAATTGTTTCTTGCGCATGTATGCAAGAAGCACTTGTATGCCTTTATTACTGAGCATATATAACAGTGCATTGTGTCGGTATGTTGCATCAGACAAAGCACAGCAAGATGCCTTGGTCACGCGAATGAGGAATCAAGCGCGCAAATGCATGTCCCTATTTTCTTGCAGCACCACACAGCAAAGCATGTAAAGAAACACTTCTCAAAGAAGCCCAAGGATGTCGTCGATATTGTGGCTGAAGATGAGAAGGCCAGCATTTTGAAAGACAAGAGTGCAGAACTGGATGCTGAACGTAAGCATGTCTTTCATTTCTTGTTATTGTGACACTTTCCTGGTGCAGTCACTCCTTAAAGGCACTCTAATTGGGAAAGTTATTTGTGCCGTATCAGTAAATTACCCTTCCGCAGTACCCTAAAAACCACTCTTACCGCAAGAAGACACTTGGTATGGCAGAAAAAACAGAAAAGCAATACATGGCTTGTGATGCCACCTCAAAATTTCCACACGATCTCGCTGTGGCACTATGGATTTTGACGCTGTCTGCTTAGGCCTAGTTAAATGTTGATTGGCAAAACTGGACTGCATTGTATTCTTAATTGAACTTCTAAAAATACGGAACCTAGGAAGTTTCAGGAACTTTTACTTAAACACAACAGCCAAAATGCTAAAAAAAATGCTTTGGAATTTGTAATGTCATACATATCGGCCCTGGGGTTGTAGTGCAAAATTCAAAGATGAAACTTTCACCATCATTCATTTTCTCTTCTAATAATCAGCCTATTACTGCGAAATAAACAAAAGTATAGGATTCTTCAAGGATACGTACTTATCAATATATAAACAGATTCAGTTTTTCTTAGTGCCCTATTAAATAAAAAGGAATATTAAGTTGTATTGGTAAATTATACATCTGCATTAGCAAAAATGCCACAAAAATGAAAGACAAGTGGTGATATCATCCTAAAGTTTCCGCACCAGCTGGCTGTGATGTTCTGAATTTGACAGCATCTCCTCGAGTCTAGTTAATTGATTATCAATAAAGCTTCTATCGGTGGTAACTCTGTTAGACAGGATACCAGTAAGCTATCGCAGGAGACGAAAGATCTGATCAAGAAACGCCAATGTATGAAAGCCTCTAACCCTACGGCTAGAATAGAACTGGCAGAACTTTTGAAGTTAATCAACAAGCGTAAGACAGCTGACATAAGGAAGTATAATATGGATAGAATTGAACAAGCTCTCAGGAACGGAGGAAGCCTAAAAGCAGAGAAGAAGAAACTAGGAATTGGCAAGAATCAGATGTATGCGTTAAGAGACAAAGCCGGCAATATCATTACTAATATGGATGAGATAGTTCAAGTGGCTGAGGAGTTCTATAGAGATTTATACAGTACGAGTGGAACCCACGATGATAATGGAAGAGAGAATAGTCTAGAGGAATTCGAAATCCCACAAGTAACGCCGGAACAAGTAAGGAAAGCCTTGGGAGCTATGCAAAGGGGGAAGGCAGCTGGGGAGGATCAGGTAACAGCAGATTTGTTGAAGGACGGTGGGCAGATTGTTCTAGAAAAACTGGCCACCCTGTATACACAATGCCTCATGACCTCGAGCGTACCGGAATCTTGGAAGAACGCTAACATAATCCTAATCCATAAGAAAGGGGACGCCAAAGACTTGAAAAATTATAGACCGATCAGCTTACTGTCCGTTGCCTACAAAGTATTTACTAAGGTAATTGCAAATAGAATCAGGAACACCTTAGACTTCCGTCAACCAAAGGACCAGGCAGGATTCCGTAAAGGCTACTCAACAATAGATCATATTCACACTATGAATCAGGTGATAGAGAAATGTTCGGAATATAACCAACCATTATATATAGCTTTCATCGATTATTAGAAAGCGTTTGATTCAGTCGAAACCTCAGCAGTCATGGAGGCATTACGGAATCAGGGTGTAGACGAGCCGTACGTAAAAATACTGAAAGATATATATAGCGGCTCCACAGCCACTGTAGTCCTCGATAAAGAAAGCAACAAAATCCCTATAAAGAAAGGCGTCAGGCAGGGAGATACGATCTCTCCAATGCTATTCACAGCATGTTTACAGGAGGTATTCAGAGACCTGGATTGGGAAGAATTGGGGATAAGAGTAAATGGAGAATACCTTAGTAACTTGCGCTTCGCTGATGATATTGCCTTGCTTAGTAACTCAGGGGACCAACTGCAATGCATGCGCACTGACCTGGAGAGGCAGAGCAGAAGGGTGGGACTAAAAATTAATCTGCAGAAAACTAAAGTAATGTTTAACAGTCTCGGAAGGGAACAGCAGTTTACGATAGGTAGCGAGGCACTGGAAGTGGTAAGGGAATACATCTACTTAGGACAGGTAGTGACTGCTGATCCGGATCATGAGAGTGAAATAATCAGAAGAATAAGAATGGGCTGGGGTGCGTTTGGCAGGCATTCTGAGATCATGAACAGCAGGTTGCCATTATCCCTCAAGAGAAAAGTTTATAACAGCTGTGTCTTACCAGTACTCACGTACGGGGCAGAAACCTGGAGGCTTACGAAAAGGGTTCTATTTAAATTGAGGACGACGCAACGAGCTATGGAAAGAAGAATGATAGGTGTAACATTAAGGGATAAGAAAAGAGCAGATTGGGTGAGGGAACAAACGCGGGTTAATGACATCTTAGTTGAAATCAAGAAAAAGAAATGGGCATGGGCAGGACATGTAATGAGGAGGGAAGATAACCGATGGTCATTAAGGGTTACGGACTGGAGTCCGAGGGAAGGGAAGCGTAGTAGGGGGCGGCAGAAAGTTAGGTGGGCAGATGAGATTAGGAAGTTTGGAGGGTCAACATGGCCACAATTAGTACATGACCGGGGCAGTTGGAGAAGTATGGGAGAGGCCTTTGCCCTGCAGTGGGCGTAACCAGGCTGATGATGATGATGATGATGAAAGCTTCTACATTGTCTTTTTAAAGGAACCAAAGGCTCAACCTAACATGTTTAGAGAACTTTTCCTGCACACAAACAACCCAAATATAAGAAAATACTTCAAAGTCTATGATAGCGTAATGATGTAGCAGTGCTGAAGGTTCAAAGGAAAATTCAAGATGGTGAAGTTGGGACTTCATTATCCCATGTAATAATCAACAAAATTAACAAAAACATAGTTTTGAAAGGATACTTAGCAATCTAATGCCCCTTGCACACAGGGCAAACTAAAGTCCCTTGAATTAAACTCCCTTCTTTTATGCTTAATTAGGACCCCTTATCAAAAGGAGTTTTGTTGCTGACACACCGTAAGGTGCAGTCCCCTTATATGGTTTCAATAAACAATGCAGCAAAGCACATGGCACTGCTTCTTTAAATTGAAACTGACAAAAATGTTAAAGAAAGATTGTATCTGGCCAAATTGCACCACAGCTAAATTTAAGATTTCCAAGCATTAAATCCAAGCATTAAAATCATTAATAAGGCACCATTGTGTTTCATCGGTTTTCTGTTGTTGAGGAGCCTGTTATGTAGTTACCCCGTCAGGCCCACAAAGGAGTTTGGATATCTATCCTTACGCAAGGGTTCCTCTTACCGAAAAGGAGATACTCCTTTGTCGTGTGTCACCAGCATGATCACCTTTCCAGTAATGTCCCCTACAGTCCTAGGGCCGTTTGAATGCTCGTGTGTCGGGTGTATAAACTGGTTTAGTGTTTCCATTAATGTCCCTTTTAATGGCTCTGCTATGAACTTTTAGGGTTAGTTATCATGGTTCTCCACAGAGAGGAGGTAAAATATTCATAACTAAATATCAATTTAAATGATTTCATTAAATGATTAGTTTCATGTAGAAATGACACTAAAATGTAGCTTCATTTGATTCCTTTAGCACTTCAAGTAATCAATACATTAGATTTTTTCACATGAACATGTGCCACACCGCATAAGAGAAAACGGAGCAGGTTAAAGGGTGAGCTGTGTTCACATAACTGTTGCAACAGCACATAGGCTTAAGCATCCTTTTGCAAAGTTTGACCTTAAAAAATGGCGAAGTGGTCGCAGTGGCTGAACTTCGGTCTCCGTGATTTTAAAGCTTCTTTGTTGATGTTAGGTTGTAACAAGCCAGTTAACCATGCCTGCATTTAACCCCCACATCTTTTGTAAAAGTATGCATAAAATTTACATTAAAAAAAAAAATTCAACAAGCTGTATTGCACATTATATCCTGATTTGAAAAATATACTGCATGTGCACTTTAGCTTTCTCCAGAAATATTAATGTGACCTACTTGGAAAAAAAGAAGGCTTCCCTTCAGTAAGCGTAAAATTCAGATGTCTGAATGAAGCATAACAAAAGGAGTCAATAAAATCTTGTGCACAAGTAATGAAACTCAGCTATGTGATGTAATTTTGGGAAATTATCAAGAGCGCACTATAGGATGAAGGACGATGAAAGACACAACATGCATGGGTGCTGACTCTCAACTGAATTTCTTGCAGAAAAGGCATCCACGGATTCGCGGCCACAAGCAGCATTTACTGAGTTGTGCGTTTTCCTGTCATAGGTTGACTCGTGCTTGCCGCCGTGTGCTGCCTGGCCGCCCATCATCAGAAACTGAAGCTCTGCATCACCTGAGCCTTATCTTGGTTCCGCAGCGAACTTCACTGAGTCTGCGTCGCCGGTATCGGAAGCAGCGCCACCTGGACCTATAAAAGGACCAGCACTGCAGCAACTCGTTGGGATTCGCGGCCACAAGCAGCATTTACTGAGTTGTGCGTTTTCCTGTCATAGGTTGACTCGTGCTTGCCGCCGTGTGCTGCCTGGCCGCCCATCATCAGAAACTGAAGCTCTGCATCACCTGAGCCTTATCTTGGTTCCGCAGCGAACTTCACTGAGTCTGCGTCGCCGGTATCGGAAGCAGCGCCACCTGGACCTATAAAAGGACCAGCACTGCAGCAACTCGTTGGGATTCGCGGCCACAAGCAGCATTTACTGAGTTGTGCGTTTTCCTGTCATAGGTAGGCCATAATTTTGAGTTGTTCGTTTAGCCCTAGGTGATTTTTGTTTTGGCCGTTGATCCCCCCGTGTATGTGCCTTTTTTGATGTTCAAATGGGTGTGGATCTGTGCACATACCGCGCACGCATTGGTTTGTTTGCATGCCGCAGTCACAGTGGGGTTGAACTTTTACGTGACAGCTCGTGCTTTATTCACACGCTTAGCCCCAGACCCTCATTGACATTGCTGTGCATTTGTCTCGCTCTGCTCTTGCTTCGAGCTGGAGACGTGGAGAGTAACCCCGGGCCCAAGATTGAGGACGTACTGACCTTTCTGAAAGAGTTTCGTGAAGAAATTTCATCCGATTTAAAACAAGTTAACGACCAAATTGCAAGCTTAAATACCCGGGTCACTGCCATTGAAAAAAAGATTAGTAGCGTACCGGAAATCAAAAAGCACTTTGACGCTGTCAAAAATACTGTTCAGGAAGTTAAGACAAACATATCGAAAGCAAATGAAGAACTCGTCGATGTTGTGGACGACATAAGCAACAGAATGAGGCGCAACAACCTTATAATCAAGGGTATACCCGAAGAGGGCCATGAAGGATACGCCGAATCCGAAGCCATTGTGAAGAAATTTTGTTCCACTCACTTGAAGGTCAACGTTGGAGACATTGAGCGTGCTCACCGTATTGGCCAGCGCCGTCACGGTTTTCCCCGTCCTATTATAATTAAATTCCTCAACTTTAAATCTAAAACAGAAGTCCTACAAAATGCCCATAAACTGAAAAATCTCGAGTCCCCTAAAGTGTGGATAGAAGAAGACTTTTCGCCTAAGGCACAGTTGGCTCGTAGGAAGTTGCGCGAGTTTGCTAAGAGCAATCGTGAGGGAAACGAACGTTTTTCTATTCGTTATATGTCTCTACACTTTAAAGATTCTGTTTACCGGTTCGATTCACTCACTAATAATGTTGTACAGGTTGCTTCAAGGAACCAACCTTCCAGTAATTGACGAAAAACAACTGAGAGGCGTAAGTTCACGCCCGTACATGCAGTCTCGTTGCTCTTGGCAAATTTCCGCAGCCTTTTTCATAAAATTGATGCGCTGAAAACGCTCATACATACTTGCACCACAGATATAGTAATAGGTACGGAAACGTGGCTTTCCAGTGACATCACTAATAGCGAACTTGCACTTGATCCATCTTTTGTAATCTTTCGAAAGGACCGGGAAGGCTTCCGAGGAGGCGGAGTTATTTTGGTCATTAAAGATGACTATCAACCGTCTCTAGTGATAATCGACTCTCCTCTTGAAATAGTGTGGGTCTCTGCACGTATCGGACATGCGCAATGTGTCATTGGTGCATGCTATCGTCCACCCGATAGCCGTTTGGAATTTGTTCATTTTTTCAATGATGCTTTACAACAGGTCTTATCCCAGTTTCCAAAATGCATACTAATATTAGGGGGTGATTTTAATTACCCAGGTATCGAGTGGTCAACTTCTTCGTTAAAGGTAAATTGCAACAGATCTGAGTGTCTTCATTTTCTACAAACCTTGTATTTTCATCACTTAACTCAAGTCGTGCGCGAACCAACTCGGGGTGAACACATACTAGATATTATTTTAACAAATCATCCAGACCTTGCTACGACACATGTGCTAGAACCATTAAGTGATCACAGGGTGGTGCAATGTTCCTTTTCATTGAAACCTGCCAAGAAATATACAGCGAAAAAATACATTCTCAACTACGCACGCGCCGACAATGGCAGAATAATTGATATGTTAGCCTCATTTACAGCAGACTTTGCAAACAATTTTCAAAACAGAACGGTACATGATAACTGGAGCTTGTTCCGCGATAAACTCAAAGAAGTTGAAACTACATGCATACCAAGAATGACCATCAGCTCAAGGCAGAACGATCCGTGGTTTAACCGCGAAGTGAAGAAGTGTATAAACAAGAAAAAAAGAGCGTTCAGAAAAGCTGCGCGAACAAATGCTCCAGAAGACTGGCAAAATTACAAAACCATAGCACGCCATACAGAAACAACAATTATCGAAGCTAAACACAAGTTTTTTAATTGCACCCTTCCCAATATGATAAAAACTGATCCGAAAAAGTTTTGGCAAGTAGTTAACCCAAAAGCAGATCACACTGCTCCCTTACTACTTTCCGAAAACGGGGCAGTGCTCAACACAAAAGATAGCACTGAGCTATTTAACAAATGCTTCTCTGCAGTTTTTACTAACGAACTGCCACTTGATAACACTCACATACTTGAACAACCATCTATTCGATTCCCTTTTTCATCCATCATAATAACGGAACATGGTGTTTCTCGTGCCATTGACAGGCTTCCTCATAAAACGAGCCCAGGTCCTGACGGTATAAGCGCTAAACTTCTAAAATTAACCTCGCACTACTCTTCAGTTTTGTTATCTCTAATATTTCAGCAATCACTCGATACAGGGTGCTTACCGGAAGATTGGAAAACAGCATTAGTGATACCGGTATTTAAATCAGGTAATACAGCAGACCCTAATAATTACAGACCTATATCACTGACATCTATCTGCTGCAAATTACTGGAACACATCCTATACTCTCACATTATAGCCTATCTTAACGATAATAACCTGCTCCTCAATAACCAACATGGCTTTCGCCAAAATCGCTCATGTCAGACGCAACTTTATGAACTCGTAACAGATATTCACATTTCTTTGCACAGATTGATTAGTACAGACGCCATTTTTATTGACTTTTCTAAAGCTTTCGACCGAGTACCTCATAATCGACTAAAACTGAAAGTTAGTAACCTACAGCTTAACTACAACACGACGCGATGGATTGAGGAGTTCCTAACGAACCGATTTCAAGTAATCAGTCTCGACAACTGCTTTTCTAACCGCACTCACGTCACTTCGGGAGTTCCTCAAGGATCCGTCCTTGGGCCACTGCTATTTTTAATATACATAAATGACATCGCAACTAATATTACCTCACACATACGTCTCTTCGCAGATGACTGCGTCTTATATAATGAAATAAGCTGCCCTGCCGACATCTCTGTGTTGCAGTCTGATTTAACAAAACTAACTGGCTGGTGTGACACATGGCAGATGGAAATTAACATAGCCAAAACTAAACACGTAAAATTTGCTTCGATACCTCAACCTACCTCTGACCAATATGCAATACGCGGTATTACTGTTGACTCAGTATCTTCAATCAAGTACTTGGGTGTCCTGTTTACCTCCAATTTAAGCTGGAATGCTCACATTGAACACATCACCACAAAAGCATGCAAAAAACTTGGTTACCTGAAACGTCACTTACACCTTGCTAACACAGATACCAGACTTCGAGCATACAGTACTCTTATCAGGCCTTCTTTAGAATATGCGTCAATAATTTGGCACCCCCATCAGTCTAATCTCACGAACCTACTCGAATCAGTTCAAAATAAAGCTGCGCGGTTCATCTTAACTTCATACTCGCGATATCAAAGTGTGTCCGCCTTAAAGAAATTACTTAATCTCCCTTCACTTGGCATGCGCAGGAAATTATCACGGTTGACCTTCTTCCATAGCCTTTACCACAGCAACACTGCATTCGCTCGAGCCCATATTCTTCCCGCTCCCCACATCTCTACCCGCACAGACCATGTTCATAAAGTAAAACCTATATTTGCCAGGACTAACGCTTATCAAAATTCGCCTCTCGTTTTATCTATTGCCGAATGGAACTCGCTACCTGCAAACATTGTCTCGCTTACGGAATCATCATCATTTCATGCAGCACTACTAACCTGTTTAGAGTGTGTCAACCTGTCAGAACCCACATTTTCTTGAATATTTACTTAAACAGCGTTTTAAAGTGCTTGGCATTGTGTAAAATTCACTCCGTTTCATCTGCTATGTATCTGTGTCGGCTGTTTACCTAAACGTTTATTTGATTTGAGTACCCATCGTGTTCCGATGGGTACTGATTGTTTGCATCACATTCTAGGTTCTTATGCGTGTTTCACACTACTAAACATTGTATAAATTTCGTTACCCTTTTCTTTCTTTCTTTCTTTTTTTTGTTTGCTTCTGCTAGATGTTTTTTATGGTTCCTAATGCCTTCATATATTTACATTGTACAGATTTCTCTCATGCTTGAACTTTTTCGTCCCCCCCTATGTAATGCCCTAATGGGCCCTTAGGGTACTCAAATAAATAAATAAATAAATAAAAATACATGAACAACATGCATGCACCATGTAGGCAATGTGAAAACAAACTAGTTATTTATTTGTTTGAATTTTTTTCATATTTCCTGGCACATGCATATTGTTCATGTGTATATACAAGATGCTTTCCCAGTAAAAAAATTCAGTTGCAAGTCGGCGCCCATGTTGTGTCTTTTGCCAGCCTTTGTCCTTAATGCGCTTATTAGTTTTTCAAGATGTGCCACTTCACCCAGCCCTTGATTCTTCTACATTGTGAAAGTTGAGTTGACAATGTTTATTATTTCCAACAAGCTTTAGCAAAAGCAGCTGTGAGCTTTTCGTTAGTGATATTGGTACAAACACCTAGGACAAATACAGCTTGCATTACAGCTTGGGCTAAAGGCTTGAAAAGACTGCACTACAATGCCATGGGTATTGCTTTAGTAGAATATAAATGCATGCATGCACTGCTTTACTTGTATCAGCCTTCAACACAGCACCACTTCGCACTGCACAACAAATATTGTCACCTAGTGGCAATGCCTGTTGACTATAGTATACCCCTTTTCGGCATCTATTTGGGGACGTTCAAAATGTTTCTTTTTGACAGTAAGTCTAGATGACTAAAGCAAACTATTTGGCTCAGTTGGGTTCCTGGTGTGTGGTTACAGGTGTCCTGAAGGATCCCTGCAGCAAGGTTCGGTGTGGCCCCGGCAGGGAGTGTGTCATTAATGAAGACATGACTGCCACGTGCGAGTGCGTCACAAAGTGCCAACCTGAGACTGATCCAAGGCGAAAGGCAAGTGTGGCCCAGTGTTGTGCCTGGTGCTTTGCCCAGGCTGCTGGCACATTCTCAGTCAGTCACTTTCGGTGATATCTTCACTTTCGTGCGACACAACATACAGCACAATGCCTCATTGTACAGCAGTGGACATTCAGGAAGCCACAGCAGCTCTTCTATTCTGTCAGTGCACTTTGTAGCTATACAGGGTGTTTTTTTTTTATCTGCACCAAATTTTTTAAAGATTGCCTATGGCAGACAGCACAATTCTAACCCCTGGTGTAAATTACTCGATGAGGCGGCCATTATTTCTAGCTATGAGGAATTAAAATGTTCAATCGAATAAGTAACGTAAATACACTAATTAACTTTTAAAATTAATTAGGTTGCACCACGTATTTCAATCTACAAATTATATCTGCTGAGTTCGCATGGCGTATCCACTCGGAACGAATTCTCTGGGCAGCACCAGTTCTGAGGTATTAATTTTCAAAGTGTCCGTCGAAATGAATTGGTGCGCCAGTTACTTTTGTGCTTCAATGCATAAAACAGTGGTTTCTTAAAAAAGTAATTGGAATGCCAATGCATTTCTTCGGACGCTTAGAAAATTAATATCTCGGAACTAGTGCCGTCCAGAGAATTCGTTCCAAGTGGATACGCTGTGCAAACTCAGCGACTATAATTCGTAAATTGAAATATGTGGTGCAAAGTAACTAATTAAACAGTTAATTAGCATACTTATGGTAATTAATCGAACATTTTGATTTCTCATAGAAATAAATGTAATGGCCACATTATCGCGTAATTTAGATTAGGGGTTAGAATTGTGCAACCTTCCATAGACAACCTTTAAAAATTTGATGCAGCTAAAAAAAAAACCCCCTGTGACATGAAAGCACCAAAAGTTTGCCCATACGCACAGTGGCACACTGGGCACTGTGGTAGTATGTGGCCTTCCCGTCCTTTCCCCCTTCCTCCCCCCTCCAAAAAAAAAGTTTCTGGCTATGCCACTGCATGCACAAGATTCTTTGACCATGCATATAGCCAGTTGGCACGCACTGAAAGGGGCAAATATGCCCAAAAACATTCAACCGAGAATCCGCTATAGTCTGTACATGGTGCTTATGGCATACATTTTAATTAGGACAGCTTGATTTATTCATAACAATATTGCATATAATTATATCGCCTATAACGGTAACATCACTTATCATCACTTGTCACTCAAATTCTGCTCCGACACGGGCTGGGATCATTGCACGTGGTAAGATCAACAAATTGCGTGATCTGTGGGAATTTCACACGATTTTATGCAGTCACATTGACTGTGGTTAGTGCACATGATGTGCCTGGATGCCTCACGGTGCATCCATCAAGCTCTGCCTGACAGAGAACCGTGCACAGACTTTTGATTTGCATGGAATGCACATTCTCATTATTAAATAGTGAAACCAAGGTATGATTTTCTTGCAGCTCAATTAATTCCGCAGGGTGGCTTCTTTGATACTTGTAGCCCATAGAATCACGCAGGTGAGCAGGTATACAAAAAAGTGAAAAAGGAGCATTCTTTTTTGCTGTTGTGCCAAGTTAGCATGAACCACGTGCCGTCCTTATGCTAGTGCGCGGACATTCCTGGGCAGTATTAAGGTCAGCCCATATTTGACAATAATTGGGTTTACATGTTTTGTGAATACTGTTCTTATGTGTGAAGTGCAGTGTACTTCTTTTCTCTTGTATCCTAATCATGGTGCATACATTTGCACATGGAACTGTCACTGATGTCACGCAAATGTAGCCGTGGTCACGGTGTACACATTTGTGCACCTGACTTGTCTCTGCCAGTTCTGCCCAGTGGAAGCAATAAAAAGAACTTTAGATATTGAGCTTCAGGCAAATTGAACCCCCTGCATACTCAACGGCTTCATTTCACATCAAGGGGCTGAGTATTGCTACACGACTACTATACTGAATGCTCTTCCATACTTGACAGGATGTTGATATGCCATGTTCCTTCAGCGGTGGTCAAAGAAATTGCCTTTCTTTCCTTGTAATGCTTGCAGTCAATAATTAACTGGTGCATATGCACTGAACTGGTGAATAAATTATTTTGATGAAAAAGATGCAACATGGCTGACTGTACAATTAATTGATGTTTAATTAATCTGCAGCCATATGATTCACTAGAAGTCGCATAAAGCATCATTATATTGTACCACCTTGTCTTTCTTTAAGTAAAGTCTGCAGCACATTGAAATAAAGCATGTGACTCCGACACATTTATTGACTGTCCATCATAATTATTGATTGAAGGGGGTGTTATACAGTGGAATGTTTTTTTTCCCCACCAATGTCCCATAGGTTACTGCGGTTATTACGGTTATTGCGATCTTGTTTTCACCTGAAATTAGATTGTATGACTGCAGAAGGGGGCTTTACTCTATTTCTAAAACTCGTAGCTCTATATTCCAGTGTACTTACTAGCTTAAATAACATTCCAACGAACCACAAACGCGTTTAACCCCACCCACATTGGAGGAAAAACGCAACCCGCGCTCCGCCAGTTGTAAAATGCTGCTGTGACAGTGTGGCCGTGTGTGTGACTGGTGGTGTGCCACTGCTTAGTTAAATTAGGAAATGGCGGTTTCTTTTCTTAACTTCCAGGAGACCTTTCTTATGGACATTGAAAAGAAGAAAGTTCAGTGCAAATTGGCAAGCTATTTCAACGTTGCTGAATAAAAGCATGTTGGCTGCGATTCATGTGGCGCCGAGTGATGCTGCTCTGCATAACGTGTTATGCAGAGCAGTATCATTCGACGCCACACAAACCTTTGCTATTGAGGCTGTCGCCGAGCATGCCTGTTTTAATTTTTTTTAGCTTCCTTGGATAATAGAAGTTTCGGATGATATATTTTATTTTCTGGTTCCTGTGAAGATTGTATCAACTAGATTCCACTGTAATAATTTTTTTGCACTGTTACATGCACTAAACCTTGTCCATAGCATTGCTGCTTTCCCGTAGTTTTGTTTTTGTTTTTGGTTACATTATGCCAGTGATGAGTCGATTTGCATCATTGCTTGTGGGTGCACTTTAAATTGAAATACAACTGTCTCTATGGTGCAGTGCATGCAAGTCCATGGCAGGGATTATAAGAGCACTGTTAACCTCAGTTACATCTACAGCACACACAGTCTGTAATAGTGTCTGCATGTTTTTGCTGCTGGCTTAAGGACACCAAGTTTGTCACAATCACAATGCATACATAGCTGACAATTGCAAGTATCATAACTTTTCAATGCCGATTGTTTAATCACTTCTGCAGCATCTCATCGTCAAGGAGGGGCATGGATAGAAGTTTTTACTGTTAGGATGCATTTTTACATCAACATATTTGTTTCTATGTGTTCAGGCATTTGTAGTTGTCAGGCAGCTTCTTTTAGCACCAGGAACTGTGGTTTAGAAGATGTATGGCTGCGGCAAAATAATGGTTATTACGAAACATCTCCAAGTTCACCTCAGCTACAGTAAAACACACTAGTGATTTTGTGTAGACAAATAATTGCCAGAGCAGATGTTTGTGCTTATGTCAGATATTATTTCCAATTTCTCTATACATTTGTGTTGAAAAATTGTTAAAAACAGAAAAAAAAAAAGCATGGTGGATATTGCATATTCTTGATTGAAAGAGCAGCTGTTATGGCTAAAGTTCAAATAGCATTACAGACTTCAATAACAATTTAGTTAGGTACATTCAAAGAGATGCACAGGCTGTAAATTGATAGCTTGATTATATACGTGAAGTTCACGAAATAACTTTGCTAGCTAGCTAGTTGCAAGTTGCAGCACTTCCAAGAGTGTCGGGTACCCGCCGCGGTGGCTGAGCGGCTATGGTGTTGCGCTGCTAAGCACGAGGATGTGGGATGAAATTCCAGCTCTGGCAGCCGCATTTCGACGGGGGTGACATACAAAAAATGCCTGTGTTCCGTGCATTGGGGGGCATGTTAAAGATCCCCTTGTGGTCAAAATTAATCCGGAGTCCCCCACTACGGCGTGCTTCCTAATCAAATTGTGGTTTTGGCTTGTGAAACCCCAGAATTAATTCGTTCACTATGAACTCCTTAAGGGTGAAAAAAACCATTCACCATAAGAGTGGTTTAGTATTATTGAACTTGCACAAAAACAACTCCTTAGGGGGCAACAAAATGCAGAATCAGCATTTAACTTTCAGAAATAATCCATATGTGGCATTTATTGCCAGAAGCCTACTAATTAAGACCTGCTTGAGTAGTGCTGACCCAATGATTCATTAGGTTCGCCAGAATGTCTACATGCGTGTGACACATGCACTAGCATGGTGACTATGTGTTGGAGCAATGTGCCAACATTAGAGCATGAAACTTCAATTTAAAATCTTGCTGTGTGCATGGTGTCCATGCTCAGTCGATTGCTTCTTTAAAGTATGGGCTCTCAAAATTAAGTTGGATCAGGTGCTATTCAATAGGCAGACGTTGCTCGTGCCCACGTTACAGTGATCCATCACAGACTTCAAAAGCTACAATGAATGAACAAAGGGAAATGGTCTAAGGATACTTGAGAAGCTGGAAAATAAAAGTGGAGATTTAAGGAAACTGTGAACAGATGGCCATATGGTCACTCTGGAGGCACTTAGTGCTTAACTGCCCATGGTGCAAGCTCGTATGTCAGTTCAAAACTTTATGCAGTCTCAAACATTTCAGCTAGTGCTGTCAACTCCCACGTGTGTGGTGCTACCAAGGTTTCCCAAGTAAATCTTGTGTGTTGCCTGGCTGTGCAGAAGTTGCAGCTGTTTGTTCTAGCTGAACTGGTGAGGTTATTGGGTCATTTTGAATGGGAGTCCTTCCATAGGCTCCTTTCAAGATTAGTTGAACAGTGAGATATTGTTTGCACTAGAGTTTACTTTAAGTGGTCACATTATAATGGGCTCAACTGTACAAGAACACACCATCACGGTTGCATGTGAAAACGGCTCATAACAGAACAGTGAACCTTGCCTATTCGGCATGATGATCAAAAGTATGTTTGCAGTGAGAAATATAGTACCAAACTGAATACATTCCATCTAGGAGAGCCAATCTACAGACTTATTTAAAAAAATTTCTAGTACTTTTTACTGCTCTTCAGCAAGTACCAAGGATATATTTACCTGTTCAATTGGCTGCAAAACAATTCAATATTAATCTCTCGGGTTTTGCCTTCTTGTGTTGTTTAATCATGCACTGTTACCAACACGTCCCACAAGAAACTGTTGTAGCAATTAGTTAGTAAATTAGGTTTTTATTGGTGCAGCAGCAATTGCAACTATAATGTGCCAAGAACAGGTTTGAAAGCATGATCAGAAATTTATTTGCGAGCACCTAGGAGACTTGCTTGACAAAAAGTCGTAACGGGAGCGAGATGGAGGGTATATGACCTGCTTTTAAATGTCTTGTTCAGGTCTGCAGTAACCACAACCAGACGTGGGACAGCGACTGTGAGCTCTACCAAATGCGCTGCCTGTGCGAGGATGAAAAGGAAGGCTGCAAGGGAGAAAAGTATGAGCATGTCCATGTCGACTATTATGGAGCCTGCCGAGGTACGAGCTTTCTATAGCTTAGTGCTACTCAGCGATCGCATAGTGCTGAATAAAAAAAAATTATGGGGTGCGTGGAATGCTCAGTGAATAAGCCATCTCCCTTCGTTTGTTACTGTGCATGAAGACAGAGAACTGCTTCAAAGAGGCTATACAACACTTGACAAAGTTGTGGGATGTATTTGTCATTAAAGGGAAACACTTCATGATTATCTTCCAGCAAGAAGTATTTGAATGCACTGTGTATAAGCATAGTTATTGGCAATCAGTGATTAAATTATTACCCTTTAACCTCCTCGCCATGCTCCTGTGAAATCTTCCACATTATGCACGCTAGAAGCTACAGGGCAGCGGGCCACTGCCCTTCCCTGTGCTGCCTGCTATGCGACCCCATGAGAAGTGTTTCTTTTGTGTTGCATTTATAACCCCAGACAACACACAGATGTCCTAAGGATGTTCAAGGTTGTTGAGGAGTTCCTAGGGATCTTCCTAAAATGTCCCATGCTAATTCAGAAAACCTTCCATGTGGAACACTGAAAGATGTCCCACGGAGGTCCCGGCTGGGTCTTTTTCTAATGTTATCTGGGTGCGGGATGGAGGTTATATGCCAGGCTGGGGACGTAAAATGGATGCTATTAGTCATGCTTGTTCTAGACACATGGTGGTCTTTGCATGCAAATGAATAGAGCAACCTTGTAAAACTTGCACAGCTTTGTTGCAACTTGTCATCAGTCTGCCTAAGTGGATGAATTTTGCGAACGGTCCCCTAAGAGAAGGGGCCTGATGTTTGTCTTTTCAGAGAAAAGATAAGACGTCCACGGGAAGTGGTGTGTTGTCTGGGACGCGACAGCCACTACTTCCAGTTTTAACACTAATGACTCGGTACGCTTGAAGCTTCTCGCTCAGCTCACAGTTGTGTTACTATAGGTGTAATCTGTGTGCTCCCACAGGAACAGAAATGCTGAAGCACCATTAAAATTTTCCTCAGCAGACAGCAGTAATGCCGCCCGTCATAGCTGATTGAGGTGAGCTGTCCTGGTTCAGTCAAGGGATGGCCGCTCATCTTTTATATTGCTAGGCAGCTACATGCTTGAATGCAAGAGTGCGTGCAATTCTGTGCTCGTTATGAGCCGTTAACCTGATGCGACTCTGTGCATCAGTAAGGACTAAAGCAGGTGTCTCTTAATGTAAAGTGAAATGTCAAATTTTTGTGGAAGTGCAGGCTGCTGGTGCCATGTCTCTACGAATACTGCCCAACGCACTATAAGGGGTACCTGCCAGAGCTCGGTGCCTCGTGGCACTCGATGTAGAACTTTCATATCAATGACTTACCCCTGCAGCCAAGGAATGCATGGGTGCAGCATAATTTTGCTCTAATTTTGAGCACCATGGCTGTTAAAGTGTATTCACTGAACTCAGCTAGTAAGTGCTACAAGATGAATACGATGTTTGCACTGCATGTCTTGACTAACCTAAAATAACCAACAGTAACACTTTGGCCTCTGTTCGTATAATTGTGGTTGCTTGTAGAGAATTCAGACACACAAATGCATACCAGAGCACAGAAACACAATCTAAAGGAGGCAATCAGCAAACTTAGCAATGATGCCATCTTGCAGCATAGAGGAAGTGGCATATTTGAACAGGCGACAGTCACTGAAGATGAAGTGCAGAATTGAAAATTATTATTGCAGTTGTCTATGCACCAGTCTTGTCATTTTTCTGAAGCAAACTAATGTGAAGAATAGTATTACCGCTGACAATTTTCGTGATTTTGTTGAAAAATGACGATTTCTCATGATCCAGAAATCTGGCCAGTAATGGCAGTGTCCTCATTGCATCATCACGTATACTGAAAGTGGTGGAGAATTGAAGAAGTCACAGGGAAGTACGAGCAATCCTTATAGAGCTCTCTTGTACATTCCCTGCTGTGTGCAAGCAAAAGCTGTGTTAGGTGTTCATGACAGCGCTGTCTTGCATCTAGTAAAGCTTACCATGTTTAAAGAGCGTTGCAGGCCTCTTCTAAATATCCCCTACTGTGAATACCAATCGCTTGCTCATTTCATCAATAAATGTGGGGTGACATAACTACAGACATGGTCACAGACCTGGGGACCTTTTAAAGGGAGACAGAGAGCGAAAGAAAGAAACAGCCTGCTGTGTATACTTATAGTTTGACTGTGCGTATTTCAGCTTTTCAACATGCTAAACGTATGGTGAAAATTTGATGCATCTGCTTGACTGTCACTACTACATGACAATATGAATTGGGGCAGTGAATAATTCTTATTAAAATTCAAAAACGTTCCTGCTGCCACACTGCATCTTGACAAAAGCGAACAGCTACTTGGTTCACTGTTGTGTGAAATATTCATCTGTTCAGTGGAGCTCTGGCTTGTCGAAAGGAAAAATGGAATTTTTCTCAATTTACGTGTTTATAGCCTTTTCTGTGAAAACATTCAACATTATAAAATGTCACTCAGCAACTGACTAAGCAGTGTGTCTGTCTGCAGTATTGATAGTTGTGACAATTATATAGATACTGAAGGTGATAGCTGTAGCTTCAGTAGGTTTTCTTCTTTCTAGCTTATATGTGCTGTTTCATAAGCTGGCAATGTAAATTTTAATATACCCTAAGAAGCGCAACTGTTGGACAATACGTGCTGCATGCATATGGTATTACATACTTAATTTTCCTTAAAACATTCACTAACAGAATGTCACTAGATGAAAAGTGTGGCATACATTTGCGATTGCTGCTTACAGAAACTGCGTGCTCATTACTTTTTGTGTATGGCATGCATGAAACCTCCACATCTACCCCCCACCACTGGAAGAAAAGAATCAAAATAGCCTCGGGTGTCACACAGGCTGTTGGCTTTGGGATGGCAATGAATTCATGCTGCCTGCTGTTTGCAGATCTGCCCAAGTGTGCGGATGAGGAAATGGAAGACTTCCCACGCCGCATGCGTGAGTGGCTTTTCAACGTGATGCAAGATCTGGCCAGGAGGCATGAGCTGAACGAGCCCTACAAAAAACTTGAAGAAGAAGCCGAGAGCCTGCAGAGCCGCCAGTGGGTCAACGCCGTCATCTGGAAGTTCTGTGAACTTGACAGCCACCCCTATGACCGGTGAGACCTGATCATTCTGTGGCAACAGCAGTGAAACCCATTATTATTGACTACTTAGAAACATCATGTTTACTATATCGAGTTCCTACTACATGCAGAGTTTCTTGAAACCTTACTTCCAAGCAGTGCAAAGGGTTTGTTCAGCTATCAGTAAATAGCGAAAATAAATTCCAGTTTTAGCATGAATGCAGTTGAAAATGCCAATTTATGTGCCAACTACTGTTGAGTTGTCAGCATACTGTCACTGCGTGTGACGGTGCATCAGGAGTTAAGTCTTCAGAGCCTTGAATTTCAACGTGGGGGTTGGTTTAGTAGTTTATCAAGTGTAACAGTATTACCAAGGCCACTGGTGCTGCATTTTTTTATAGTCTGTATGGCTGTGTTTGCTATATATATATATATTTCGATACCTCCATTCGAAGTAGTAATGAACAGGTTACAGAGGCTGCTTCTATAACTAGCAATGAAGTTAGAATGGCCTTGCAAGATATGAAACGGGGAAAATCAGCAGGAGAAGATGAACTACCAGTCGATTTAATCAAAGATGGTGGAGACATAATGCTTGAAAAACTAGCGGCCCTTTATACGAACTGTCTATCGACTTCAAGGGTCGCAGAGAACTGGAAGAATGCCAACATTATACTAATCCACAAAAAGGGAGACGTTATAGAACTGAAAAATTATAGGCCCATTAGCTTACTTCCAATATTATATAAAATATTCACCAGGATAATCTCCAATAGAATAAGGGCAACACTGGACTTTAGTCAACCAAGGGAACAGGCAGGTTTCAGCAAGGGATACTCTACAATGGATCACATCCATGTCATCAATCAGGTAATCGAGAAATCCACAGAGTACAATCAGCCTTTCTATATGGCTTTCATAGATTACAAAAAGGAATTTGATTCAGTAGAGATACCAGCAGTCATAGATGCATTATGTAATCAAGGAGTACAGGCCGCTTACGTAAATATCTTGGAAAATATCTACAGAAATTCTACAGCCACCTTAATTCTACACAAGAAAAGTAGGAAGATACCTATAAAGAAAGGGGTCAGACAAGGAGGCACGATCTCTCCAACGCTATCCACTGCGTGCTTGGAAGAAGTATTCTAGCTATTAAACTGGGAAGGCTTAGGAGTAAGGATCAACAGTGAATCTCTCAACAACTTTCGGTTTGCAGATGACATTGTCCTGTTCAGCAACACTGGGGACAAGTTGCAACAAATGATTGAGGACCTTAACAGAGAGAGTGCAAGAATGGGGTTGAAGATTAATATGCAGAAGAGAAAGATAATCATGACTAGCCGGGCTAGGGAACAAGAGTTCAGGATGGCCAGGGACTCTGATCATGAGATGGAAATTTACAGAATAAAAATGGGCTGGAGTGCATTCAGCAAGCATGGTCAGATCCTGACTGGAAGCTTACCATTATCATTAAAAAATAAAGGTGTACAATTAGTGCATTTTACCGGTGCTGACATATGGGGCAGAAACTTGGAGACTGACAAAGAAGTTCAAAAAACAAGTTAAGGACTGCACGAAGAGTGATGGAACAAAGAATGTTAGGCATAACATTGAGAGACAGGAAGGGAGCAGTGTGGATCAGAGAGCAAACGGGAATAGCCGATATCCTAATTGACATTAAGAGAAAAGAAACGGAGCTGGGCAGGTCATGTACTGTGTAGGTTAGATAACCAGTGCACCATTAGGGTTACAGAATGGGTGCCAAGAGAAGGAAAGCACAGTCGAGGATGGCAGAAGACTAGGTGGGGCGATGAAATTAAGAAATTCGCAGGCGCTAGCTGGAATCAGTTGGCGCAGGACTGGGGTAATTGGAGATTGTAAGGAGAGGCCTTCGTCCTGCAGTGGACATAAAATGGGCTGACGATGATGATGATGATAATATAGTATAGTATAATATAGTATGCATCTTTTGATTCTGAAAGCACCGCATTTCGACTGGGTCAAGTACTTTCATCCATGTTATGCGGAGTTTTGTTACATGCAAATTTACTATGATGATGTTACTGTGTTTAAGCGTTTATTTGATTTTTTAAATGAAGATTTATTGACACATGCAATGTGCAGCATTGAAAATAAAGCTGTTGGAATAGTCTTGTGACAAAAAGAAAAAGATCACACCATTACTGTTGCTTGTGCATGCAGGGCTGTTTCGAGACACGAACTCTTTCCCCTCCGTGCTCCTCTCCTATCCATGGAGCACTGCATCGCTCCATTCCTGAATGGGTGCGACAAGAACGATGACCACACCATCACCCTCAAGGAGTGGGGAGAGTGCCTGGGCCTTGAGGATGGTGAGAAATCCCGTTCACTCTGTTAGGTGTGAAATGAGTGCACAAAATGTGCCGGCAACATTAGAGGTTCACTGAAAAAAACAAAATGTTGAAGGATTAAACTTCTGGGATTGTGCATAAGTCAATCAATTTAGTCCCGATAAGAGGTTTGGAAAGCCAGAAGGGGGATCACAGAACTGAAAGACTGGTGGTGTTGCACTTTAAAGAATTCCTGCACCAGCTCCTCGTGAGATTGCATTTTGGCAGCATCTGCTCAGTGCTAGTGTACTGTTTGCCGACAAAAAAATGATTAAATTGCACTTAATAGTATGGAAAAATTAACCTGGCATTATTTGTCAACTTTCCCAGCTCAAACAGGACTGCACTTCACACACATGCATTTTTTTTTTCTACTTTGACGCTCCTAATGCTAACACATTAAAAAAAAAAAAAAAACGGAGCAGTAGAGATACTTTCATGTGAGAAGTGTTTGTATATAAGCCAAGAAAAATTGTTAGAATTTTATTCCTTCACATTTTTAATGTGATTAATAAAGGAAAAATGAGGCATCCACCCAATCGTAGCAACTGCTACAAAGGAAACCCATACGGATCCCTTGAAAGAAAAGCCTCACAGTTGAAGAAAAATTCATCCTGGTATGGGATTTTTAATGTGCTGTGCACAAATACCTGCACCACTGGGAACCAAGACATTGAGCACGTCTTAGAGAAAGACATTATAACAAATTTAGCGGACATTTCTTGAGATATGTAATTACCAAAAAAGCCAACAGAATAAGACTGCTGTTAGTTTTGGGCAAACACGTAAAAAAAAGTAATGATAATAATAATAATAAAAACAACTGCATTTTGCGGTTGTGGTTACAAGCTTTTTTTTTATGCCAACTACTTACACAAAGCTTACAACTAGTGAAGCATCAAAAAGCAAGTACACACTAGGAAACAAGTTTCAGCATAGCTGATTCATACTGCAAGACACTAGGCTAATTACTGCTCCAATCCTTGATATGGTAGAATACCTTTCCTTGGCTTTTGCTCAAGGGGACCAGTCTATTATCTGGAATGTGTCCCGAAAATATATTGTGGTGTGGAAAGATGTCTCAGAATGCTAGAAACATGCATGGTTTAATCCCTTAAATAATTATGTTTAAATTGGTGCAGAAAGTTGCTCAAAGATCACACGAGGTGACAGTATAGAAAATTTTTGCTGGAAATTGGTGTCTGCTCTTGCTTCATTTATTGTCACATCGGCTACTACATGTGGCCCATACTCAGTATCACACATAGCAGGCAATGCTGCGGAAGCTATAACGAGTCCATAGAAGACTCGCTCTGCACATTTCGCAGTGCAGTTGCTCTTGATCTGCAGCGGTTTCTAAAGAATATATTATATATTACAAGTACTACTTGTAGCCATAAGTTTATGCCAAATTACACATTGTTTGTGCACTTTTGTGCTTCCAGTATGTGGTGTACTTATGGTTGCCGACTATAGAGTAGATGAAGTTGAAACAAAGGAGGGGTGGGGGGGGGGTGCTGACTGGCGACGATCGACCCTGTCGGTCAGAGCCAGGTGCGGCGAGTCAGCACCTGCAGCAATGTTGCACAAATATGTTTGGTCCTACCATGCCGTGATTTTTACAAGAATGGTGCAGAAGTTGTCTGGCTAACATGGCTACCAATAAAGAGTTAACAATAAAGTAAAGATAATGACAAAAACAAAACTGCCTTTACGTTTACGACAACACAAGACAGGAGGAAAGAATGTTCAACTGAGCTGCGAGGGATTATAAAAAGTAAATCTGATTTATTAATTCTTATTCAGTAGAACAGAAAGCAAAAGTCAGGACATTGAGCCATCTCGGCTGGGTAAAGTCAGGACTCTGTATTTTTTGCCCTGAAGTCAGGATTGTCCTGCTAAATTCGGGACAGTTGGCAACTCTAGGCGTACCATGTCTTGGGTGCAAGTGCACATGATGTGCCGTGGCTGCTGGTCGCAGAAACATGCCACTCGGCATGTATCTTGGTAGTAAATACCTAGGTTCAGATCTCCAATGCCTTTCATGCGACACAAACATACGAGAATTAATTTTGCGTCGAGTTACACGGTGTGTACCAATATCTTTGTTCCATATGGTGATACACTATTTTTTGGCGCAGATGCAAACAGTGAGAAGAGCCTTCGTAGTGTTGCCTGCTATGTATGAAATGGAGTATAGTGCACATTTATTGCCCATCTGTTACTTCAGCATGCATGCTTTCTATGTGCTTCTTGTCAAATTCCCCTATTGGTTGCATTGATATTTTCTGCTCTCTCTCATCTTGTTAGTTTTCATTAAACGCACATTTCGGAAGCATTGTCCAAGCATACCAGCATCTTGCAAGTGCCCCTGCTACTGTCGCTGTTCCTTCTAAAATGATGCTGGGATGCAATAGCATGTTTCTGAAGAAACTGAAACAGCTGCACTTTAAGTCATAAGCTTTTGCAGCCTGTCGCAAGTTGCAGACATTGTCAGCCTCTTATTGTAGCAGTGTCGTGGTGCTCAGGTGGTGTCTCCATTTTAGGGGGTTTATCTCCAAGCACCTACCTGACTGCAGTTGGTTTCCTTTTTTTCAGGTGAAATCCAGGACAGGTGCGCTCAGATTACTGCCTAGTGCCTTCCATCTTGCCCAAACAACAGATGCTGCACCAGTGCCTCGCCAGGATCACAAAGCATTTCACAAATGTACACTGCCATTTTATATATTCTATGGACACACTGCTGTCAAAGCACAATGCATTTGCTTTACCAGCTCTTGCTTGGCAAAGAACAATTTTTTAAAAGACTATTGTTGTTGTTGCTGCCTCATGCTGCCTGTAGCAAGACGCCTGTAGTGCTATTTGCAGAAAATAAAGGTACTTAAAAAAAAAAGGATTGTCAAGGCCATGTCACAGCCATGAAAGGTTCAAGTTTCCTTGACAGCTGCACTTGCCTTACCAGCATGGAACAGTGGTGCAAGAATGGAGCCCTAACAAATGTTTTCAATGCTGCCTCTAGTGGCTGCACTTGGTGGAACCAGTTTGAAACTTATATACTCAACTTGCTTAACACATAGTTTGGCTATGAACTTCTGTATTACACATACAGATTTTTTTTTCTACAGTGGAAATGTGCAACAGTACCGTCATTCACAGTATTGACCTTTTCCGTGCCTTAGACGAGCTGGGTTCATGCAAGTGTTTCTGGTAAAACTAGCCAAGGATGAGCTCAGCTTGTCAGCGATGCTTTGTTTTCTAGCAATGCCATGGAAAAGCCTAGTTTTATCTCAGTGCTTAGTTGAGCTTCTGGTAGGTAGATGGCAGTACACTATCTATGGGACAATGCAAGCAGAAGTGAACTTGTTCTTTTTGAGGAGGCAAAACATGTTGGCAACTGGGGTCCTTGAAAATTACTTCTCCATTTTTGGTCAGAATTAGGGATAACAGAGTTTTAGAATAGGGTTCGGGGCCCCAAAGAAATAATGTCGAAGCCACTACGCATACGTGCGGTGCAAACTGCATTTGGATTTTGCGTCGGGCATGCTATTTTGCCGATTTTGCGAGAGCCCCAAAAGCTGCCCCAAAAGCTTTCATCAATGAACATGACGGCACCCATCGAAGTGCTGGCTTTAACATAGCACCAAACTGGGCTCGACGCATGAAGCTAACAGAAGTGACTGCGGTTATCGCTTTCACTCATCTAACGTGTGTAATGAAGATTAATTCATTATGCACCGCTGACTCGGAATTCAATAGCCAATTTCTTGGCTCACAGGCCTAAGACAGCTTAACTTGACTGGTGAAGGCACGTAAAGTTGGTTACTCATATTAAGTGCAAATTGCTTGCTGCTAATAGAATAACCTCTAGATTGTAATTAAGCATGGTCAAAATTGCTCTTATCATGAAATGATATTTCATATTAATAGCTTTTCTTGGACGCCGTAGTGATGCTGCAAGTGAAAGACACTATCCGCAAACAGCCCTATTCTGAAGCTCTTCATGCATTCCTGTGTGCCCCAACGCTAACACCTGCAAAGCTCTTGGGTGCCCCAAACTTTGGGGACACCTACTCTAAAACTCTCTTAATAGCACAGCACGGAAGAGGTTAACTATGTGCTTACCAACAAGGCCTAATATAGTGGCCTTGAAGGCATACCGTGGTTCCCCCCCCCCCCCCCCTCTAGATAGGTACCACGGCTCTACCAATAATAGTATACGGCAGGAAATGGCTGGAGATGGAATGTCATGCTTAGGCAGCATGTGTTTGATTTGATCACACGTGCATGCATATTTTTAGACATTTGCGAGTTTCTGCAGCATATTAATGTGGCTCACGGCCAAATTATGTGTAGTGTCATGGCGTAGTAGTAAAACAATGAGTGTCTCTTTAGGCCAATGTTTTGACAAGGGGACTTTTCTTTGTTGGGGCAGCAAAAGTTGCTACCCTGACGAAGACGAGTCTCCTTGTTGGAACGTTGGCTTAAAGAGACATTTCTTGTTTGACTACTCTTATCATTTCAAGTCTGCATTTTCTGTTGAACTTCTCTTGTTTGTGCAGTAGTACACAGGAGCAAGGCATAGTAGGTAGGACGCCATGCAACTGCTATGTGTGTTCAACCTGATCACACAGGGGAACAGCTTTTTAGACATTTACTAGTGTTCGCACACCCAGTACGTGACTCACTGTCTAACTGCCTGTCGTGAACAGTATAAGAACTGTGCGCACTGCACACATTGCATTGTCACATTGGCACATCCACAACTGTTGTTGGAGCAGTACAGTTTGCTGAATCAGGGTTTTGAGGAAGGCAGTTGATTGTTAGAAGTACCAGACACTTAAGGTGGTGGTGCAATTATCATGGCTCCTCCATCCAACCTGGTATGCTCTATGAGCAGAGTACCAACACTGGTGCAGGACCAAATGCCTCCAAGTTACTGGTCATTTGATGCTGTAGAATTAATGCACAGGTTGGCGAGACGAGAAAGATAGCGTGAATTGCTCAATTTTCTGAATTAACCCTGCAAGACCCAAGCACAATTCCACAATCATACCAGGAAAACTGGAAAAACATGTTCACCATTATTTCCAGCCATGGAGAGTACATCTGTTATTTGAGCTATACTTATTTAGTATAGGTCATTAAAATTTTTCTTTTTAACTGTTACCAACTGAAAATTCACTCCTGCATATACTTAACGCAAAGTTCAAGTTACATATTTTTTCCATGCCTAAATCAGCATTTCAAGGCGCCAAACTCTGTGTAGCATATGTGAATGTTGGGCATTACAGGGTTAACAAGGGTCATAGAAACAAGCTCTTACTGTTAAGGCTTAATAGTCCATTTTTTTTACAGTTGACATTGTAATCACGATGTTGCAAGATGTTAAAGAAACTTGCCAATAAATGCATATTATGTTAAATTCACACAGATGCCATGGGGGAGGGGGAGGCTGCCTATATGATAAGCTAGCAGTGTCCTATAATGACAGCACCATTATTCTCTTAATTATACTTGCAGATGGTACAGTCAGAAATGCTTCTAAGTCCACTTGGAACAAAACACACACACTGCACTGAAAGCCTGCGACTGCCACAGCATTTCATAATAAACATATAAAACTGGATGAGTACCAGCCTGCTTAATGAAAGTTGCACTGTAGAGTTTTGCACTGATGCCTCCACTGGGGCGTGGTGTCCACTAGGAACCACAGAAGGGGCAGCCATAATTTCTCACTTTTGACCGAGAACCATATGGCTCCCCATCTGTCTTTAAGGCAGAGAGTTGGGCTAGTTGGAATTTAGACAAAGACATATTCCAGTGCATAAGACAAAACGAAAAGAGGCGCAGAGAGAAAAGGACCACCTTTCAGATCACCTTTTCTGTTGTCCTTTTGTCTCTGCATCTCTTTTTATTTTTTTTTCTTACACGCTGGAGCATGTCTTTGTCCCCATCTGTCATCCACTCTCACAACACTCATACTTGGCTCACTGGTGTACACTGCACAAAACAGTGGAAACATTGTGCATCATGGCAATACCGTACTCTTTTTTTTTTTTTTACAAAGCATGTTCTTTATTATGGTGAAAATATACCTGTTATGCACTCAAAACATCAGAAATGATGACATCAAGGACTCGTTTACAAAACATGACTAGATATACAACAATACAGCATGAACAACCAACACAGCATCTTTACATAAAAGTCATCGATTAGCCACAGCTCACAGTATCCGGTACTTTCCTCACAGTAAATTACATGCAATTCGCAACACAGCAGTGTGCTATTTTTCACGTGAACTGAAATGAAAGTTTAAAAATCAATCGGGTTCTGCTACAGTTCGCACATGTAATCCAATCCATAAGTGCCACAGAATATGTAACTGCAATGAAATTTGCAAATTTCGTTAGATGGAGGCATGATATGTGCATATAATCCCAGGTGACGAAACACACTAGACTTATTAAGAGTGGTATCTAGGACAGAACGCTAATGCTCAGTTCACCTGCAGTTTGAACGAGCATAATGCAACATTGTGTTTTTGCCCCAATTTCACATGGCAAGCTCAATCACCATGTAACATAACTTTGGCGGGTAATTGATCAAAACGGAACCAAAAATGAATGCGAGATGACATTTCAAAACTATGTGTGTCAATGCTTAAGCACAATCCGCAAGGCTTTCAGTGCCAATTTGTGACCATGAATGAAACTTGGAAACACCATTACACACACAGTGATCAGCACCTGACAAAAGTGTGCGACAAAGGTGAACTCCGTTTTGTCAGCTGGGAAGGTGATGACCAGTTCTTGGCGATCTTTAACAAATTTATTGACTACTTATTGAAGGGTCAGGTGATAAATAAAGAATGTTGTGCAATACTTCCGAACAGCCTGCTTTAAGAGCTGCAAATAAATCAGCTGAAATCCGAGAAAAAAAAAAAAAAAGTCTCTCCTAAAGACAATGGCCTGGCTCACAGTTGCAATGGAAAAATTGTACTAATCCAGGTCTGCATTGTTACATGATCCCCCATTTTCTTCTCATTTGCCTCCATGCAACTTCTTTGTATTTCCAAACCTCAAAATCTGGCTTCGGGAAAGACATGTTGAGACAATGAGGTCACTGCAAGTCCTTGAGACTAACTACTTTTCCAGGATAATAAAAAACGGTAACACCAATGGACCAAGAGTGACTATATTGAAAAGTAAAAAGCAATTTTGTGGGGAAAATATTACGTATTCTGTTGTGTTTTTACATTGCTTATTGAACAAACATCGTACACAACAGAAAATTAGTAAGAAATTATGCATGAATTGACCTGTTTTTGTCTGTACGTAGTTATTGCAGCAGTCACTGCACTTTTTATGTTCTGTTCCTGTAGGAGTACATGTTGCATTAACCCTATGTCATAGCATGCAAGACAACTTCCACTCTACACTTTAAAAAATCTAGCATTTGTAAAAGAAGAAGGATGTGCCACTGATGTAGCAAGAAATGAAAAAAAAAAAACAAGAACAAAACAATTTCGTTGTTTTGCGCATTGTGCACGCAGTCTACTTTGGGATGCAATAACGAGCACGACTAGGCACATCAATACTTTATTTATGCGCTGCTGTGTTCTGCTTTTGTATCACTTTTTTCCTAGGCCTGTCTACCATTCTGGGATACTACAAAACAGGGTTGTTCGCAAGGGATGTGAACAGTTAGCACTAGAGGTCTGCACAACAATAAAGTTTATACAGCTCCCATTTTTTTTCTGCTTTTTGTTGGAACACACTGAAATTGAGGTCCAAACATTACACCACACTTGCTTGTGTATACGCAAGGCCGCACCTTATGCTATGATTTCAACGGTATTTTGTCTTGATCACATGTACAGAGATGATAGTCACTTTGATAGTCTGTTTCTGTTGTAGTTCTTTTGAGATTCCACAAAGCTATGCACTATGGATTTTAGCTCACTCAGGAAACAAGCATCAGGGTACTCTTGCAGAAGACAGCCAATATATATGCTATGAATGCAAGCAAGCTACCATATTACATTACATATAACACAACTTCAAATGACCAAGGTATACTCGGTGCAAAATTTATATTGCAATAAATCACAACTTTTATGTTCACCAGTGCAAGCAGACGACTAAGAGTCTTCTCACATTCCATCACTGGCAGGTTGCCCAATTATGTAGTATGTTACACATGTATATGTAGAGTGCAAGGCAAGCTGAAACCTTGAGCACTTAGTGCTGAATTTTACAATGCCTAGTTACATAATACACATTGTCTGATATCTCTAGCTTTCTAGTATATTTAGTTTTATGACAAAGAGAAAGGCTAATTAAGCAATTAGCATGACAACTGCACAGACAGCTATAAGTCTTGACATCTTAAAATGATATGAGAAACATACACGGGATATATTTTGCATAAGTGAGCAAACAGATGCTACTTCCCGTTACTGTTGGCCACACAGAAGGAAGAAATTAACAATTTACAACCCGCACATATTTGCCATCCTTGGCAAGCTTAAAGTTACCAGATTTTATCCCACGCACAGTCCACAATAGGAAGAATTTCAACAAAGAACACAGGTTCAGCTGGCTCACTCTAGGGTAATATTAATGCGCAAATACTGTAAAATACACAAGAAAGTGGCAGAAAATGGCAATTTGAAACTTTTTTTTTCCGAGGAAGCTTTTTAGTTTGGTCCCATCTGTGCTTCAATGCTGTGACCTTGAAAGACCAGTTCTGCAAGTACACATAAACATGAAATTCGTGCGACAGACTGGCACATGCACAGGGTAGTGTTCACTTTATGCTGGCTAAGTCTGTCACAGCTGATCACTGCTATCTGTCTGTGCCAGAGGCCAGCATGCACAGGCCGAAACTTCCGTCTCTCAGAAGCACATCTCTGGCAAGGCACACCTGCACTTGCCAGTTTGCGAAAGCCCTTGTGTAGTTCTTTTGCATGCCACAGGGAAAGCTGGCCCCCGAGTGCACTTGGAGAGGTATATGCAAGGTGGCATGCAGGACAATGAGAATTTCTATGCTCAAGGGCTTGTGTACAGAATTCACACAGAAGTAGTGGTTTTGTTTCATTTGCCCTCTGACAAATGTTGGCTCCAATGCCCTCTGCAGTTGTACAACATAATTATCCCTGTTGTACAGTTACTACTGTCATTAAATTGCTCTACTCTCTGCAGCCATTCTAATGCTAACTGAAGAGAACATCGCGAGTTTCATCTCTTACGCTTTGTTGACCTCTCCCATGATTTGCATTCACAATAATAGACCCTGCCACCTCTCCTACCTAAAGACTGTTTAAATACTGAGGGTGCCTAGAGTACACATATACAGCCTCACAAAATCACGACCAGACGTCAACACAGGTGTGAACTGCACTAACACAGCAACCTCTACAACACCCTTTCCCAGTGCAACGGGTTCACACAGGACACTTAATGTAGCAAAGCTGACACCTACGCACAATTTCATGCTATAAAACTACATCTGCACAAAGGTACCACTGTTGTGCAACTGAAATCCACGTGATCTGTCAAGACTGACACCCATTCCGATGCACCTACGGTAACCTTGTTGGCAATTGCTGCATGCACATACGCTACAGGCACAAAGAATTACTGCTTACAACACAACACTTTAAATGGAGTGTGCCAGTACGCCACGATGTTCTAGCACAGCTCGCATAACAGCTTCTTTGTGGTTGATCTTGGCGAGAGGAAAGGGCTTGCACACTTTTAACAGACTACTCCATCTCAAAATTTCACTACAGCCTAACATAAATCCAAGCACGCAGAACTTGTATTTGTAGCATACTTAAAGGGGCCCTGAACCACTTTTCATCGAAGTGGAGAAAGGCATTTGAAGTGAAAATAGGCTATTTCAGAAATATTTTGCCGCAAAAAGTACTTCAATGCATTCAGCAGAAGCGGAGTCATTGGCAGTCAAACACTGCCTCCTCTGTGCTCCCGTTCCTTCTTCAATGCCTTGCATTGTGAAAGGTACGGCGTAGTGGGGCGTGCCCACAATGCTCCACCTTCTAAATGTCACCGTGGCGTGCTGTTCAAATTTCATTTTGGATGGTAACGTAGACGCCACGACTTCCGTCTTGATAGTGCATCCGATGAGAGTGCGTACGAAATAGTGCATCCAATGATGAAATAGTGCATCTATAGGAGAGTGAGGACAGGGCCTTCTGTTAAAAAGACAGCGTTTGAGAAAAAGGCGACTTCGTGATCCACTTGCAAGCTCCACGCACCGCGTATGACAGCAAAACTTGGCTGAAATGTTCACAGCAGCGTAGTCTACCCGAAGACTATGTTATTTCACCAAGCCCGAGGGGTGGTTCAGGGCTCCTTTAATGCAGTTATGGCTAACACAATGGTGACAGGACTGTAGTAAATTTTCTAAAAAGGGAAACAAAGACAGAGAGGGAAACTGCACTATGGAAAAGAAACCTACAAAAAATTACTTCACATGACTACATTCCAAAAGACAATACGAACCAAACATGTTACTAAGAGCAAAAGTAAAATGAAAGGGAAAAAAAATAGTGCTACCACACTTTGAAATCACAATTATACGGTTTTACTTTCCAAAACCAAGATTTGATTACGAGGCCGCCCACGGCGTACTGCGGTACTCCGGAATAACTTGGACCACCTAAATCTTTAACTTTAAATAATTTAACTTGCACCTAAACCTAAGTATGCGGGTGTTCTCGCACTTTGCAACTTTGAAATCAAAATTTGTTTAGTTAATAACGAGAACAATGACAGATGCCACGCTTTTGAAGAAGCTTGCCCTTGAAGCTGGAAGCCACAACCATGGCCATTTTGCCAAGTGCTTTAGGGTTGCTCACAGAGAAAGCAGAAACCGTTGAGCGTCATGTGTGTTTCTTATCTGACAGCATTCATTAGACTTGCATGGCCAGAAAAGCTAAGTGCCGCACACTTTTTTAGCTAGAACAGAATGCACTACCAAGAGAAGTGCACAAAATAATGTAAAACCTTTTCCTGGCCCTAACATTTTCGATAGGATGTGCATCCTTCATGTTTGTTGTTATAGTTAACTTCATGGAGGCAAGACCATAGTAAAATTCAGCTCAGCTGCCCTGTTAGTGCGACAAAATGTATTCATGAATATTCTGGCCACTTAAGTATCTGTTCACTAATTTCTTGGTCTGATCAATGAAACCAGATATTGCTGTTTTGTCGAATATGGCAATTGCTTTGCGATAAGCTGGGTACTGTCTGTACAAGAGTGGCCCAGTAGAAACTTGCATAGCAAAGCAGTCCCAACACCACACGCATGTATTAGGGGCTACAATCAATAGAATGAAATACTGGAGCAAGGTTCTAGACTATGTTTCTTATACTTTCAAAAATTCTCAATTCAAGGGCTAGAATATTTTACACTACCTTCAAGATGCATTTTATGTCAAATGCTGACGCTCGGAATAAGGGTGTATTAAAAAAACAGACTATGCAAATTTCAGAGACTACAGAATGGTAACCCGAAGTGGGAGCCTTCAATGTATGCTGCATTGATAAGTAGCAAAATAAAAAGAAATTTTAATTGTAAAACTTATTTATAAGCGAAATTTTGAGCAGCACAACTTAAGTGCTGCTGTGTGTACAAGGGCAGGCACAGTTTTGTTTGTAGAGAGGAGTGCCAGCATGCATAAAGAATAAATTTAAATGCAGAACCTAGCTACATTGTTCCAGTAATTTGTACAAGGCAGTAGAATCGCCATTTTTACCAATCCTGGTACTGTTCACATCATGAACGGCAAAAGAAAAGAATACTGCTAGTACAGCATAAACTAAGTATCAGTCAGGTGTGTCACTACAGCTGTAGTTGATTGGAAATACGTTTTTTGGAGTACCAACTACTACAGACGCCTTGCATTGCCACAGCATGGGACTCTTATATTTGGTCATAGGGGCGTGCCAGCATGAGTGGCCTTGTGTTTTGAAAGGCTGGTTGCAGAAAAGCAACTTTTGGAAGTTGCCCGAGCGTGAAAGGGTACAGTACAAAATTGATCACGCGCAAAACATGCAATAGTTGAAACATTTGTAATTTCATGGCTGACTAAAGAGCCTGATGCACATTGCTTTCCCATCAAGGAATGTACCTATGCAGCCCGGATCCATGTAGCGAGACATGAACAATAATTTGACCGCATCTTTCACTTCTGGAGCGTTTCCCATGATGCCAGTGCATGTGCTCCCATCCAATCAGCTTTGCTTCGTGCTTGACTGTCTCGTCTGCCATCTCTTCATACTGCACTGATATTGGGGCTAACCAAGAAAGCTGTGAAGGTTCTTTCAGAAACTTGTATGCTACAATGTGCCCATACAATATGACGCACTCTCAAATGTCACTCTCAGAGCTGCATCAATGAAACTACAAACTTGACAGTTTGAAAAAAAATTAGCAAGCACCATAATCTGGTTAACAGCTACGGCAAATTAGCTAAATGGTTTAAACGCAACTGCATTTCCGAGTACTGCCACTTGTTCTATGTACTGCTTTTCCATTCTAATGTGTAAAATTTATCATGTTTTGCTATGTAGTTCATAGTACTTAACTGATACAATTGGTGGTTCAGTTGATTCTAAGTTGTTTTTCTTTTTGTTTGCAATTGTGCAATTTAGTACATAAGCTTAAGTACTAGTATAAATGCTGAAAAGGCTTGTGTCCACACACAGACAAGCTCTGCACCCTGATGGAACCCAAGCAGCGTTTTAACACCCAATGATGGTGCACTTTGTTTTTTTTCCATCTTGGCATACTTTCTTAGTAAATGTGCCGTGCTGGACTTTCTGACAGTGGTATGCACACTGCACATGGCTGTTGCTAGCAATGCATTTTGGCTTCACACAAGGCCACCCATGGACGAAAGTGCACAGCGGCACCACCCGATTTTAGTTGCAACATACTGTATATGGCGAAGTGTGTATACATAAATATCATTTTTCATATTCTATTATAGGGTAATGAAAAGAATAACATGATCTCGCATGGCACATTCTCAGCAGCTCCCACGTTAAAGGGCCCCTCATTAGGTCTGGCCATTTTGTACTGACAAATGCAGTGCATACAATGCACACGAACGATCGTGCCTGCAAAGTATTACACCATTACGTGCCAAATGCTCTGTGCCCTTCTCCTTGCATGCGCCGCGTCCCCACCTGGAGAGTCGATGTCACTTTCTTAAGTGCACCTACGCAGTTCACAGTGCTGCGACGTCACTCACAGTGACACGTGACTTTGAGAATTATTCAAGGCAACAGCAGTTATTTGTTTGATCTCATGCTTCAAGAGGCAAATTAAAGTTTGGAGAAATAATAAAACCTACGAACCGAATGTCTGTGTGTCTTTGTTTTACTTTTGCACTGTAGCAAGAGAGATGAACTTTCGTTTCGTCTGCTTGTTCCCATGTCGTGCAGTCACGTATGTAGACAACGAAACTATGCCATTTTCTACAGTGTTCCAACGTATGATCATGCTCTATGATCTGCTTGTCTATGCCACAGTGTTCGTGTAGCACTTACTTATACCGCTAGTCAGGAGTTCTCATCCACAGCGTGCAAAATTGTGCACTGTGCGAAGCTCATGTGCACGACTGTCACGAGAAGTGCACCGTGCAGAAAAAAAGTGAAAAAAAGAAGGCTGTGGCCCGTGGCGTAAGTGTCACACGCGATCCTCCAGCTCCAGTATAGGATACCACAGGGAGGGAATTTTGCTTGCGGAAGCTAGATTGGGGCAAGTGGAGAGAGTGTCTATGTTGGTGGCGACGCTCGCCTCCCAAAATCATGGGTTTGTGGCACTTGAAATAATTTTATCTTGACTATTAATGAACAAATTTGAAAAATTATTGCGGTAGAACGCTCCCTAGAGGGCACGTAACAACTTCCAGCATATAACCAAAATTTGCTATGCGGCCTGGTGAGGGGCCCTTTAAACTGCGCTCACATGTCTAATTGAGTGTCATAATCTATATTCAACATATAAGAAACCAAGAGTAAAATTAAGACACATGTCATAAAAAAGGCAAGATGGGATAGATATAGCTACATGTTAGGGATTCACGCAATAGTTAGTGAAACCACAAAGAGTATAAAAACGAGGCAATATTCTTGATACATTTGGAGCACGGAGTAAGACATTTAGGAGGTGAAACTCCCGTCAGCGCGAGCGAGCGCGGGCGACCAGATAAAGTCACAATTGTTGTATGCGCCGACGGGGCCATATACAGTGACGGCGCCATGCGGCGCGTCGTAGAAGCCGCGGCGGAAAAAAATGCAGCGCCTGGGCACCGGCGCTCTCAACGGCGGTAATTTCTTTCCAGGCCGCCAGCACGATAACGGCTCCGCGGGCTTGTGACCTTTTCTGGTCGCCGCAAACAGCAGAGTTTCCTCTCCTAAATGTTTCTTGCTCCGTGATTTGGAGTGGTTAAGAAGTTTTCTCTCATAATGGCTACTATAGAGTTCCACAAACACAAACCAATATTACCAGGCATTTTTTAATACGGAACACTTTATTTTAAAAGAAACTGTCGCATCTAGGCCCCTGTCATTAATTCAGACACGCTGTGTGACTAGGCAAACATGAGCATTTTAAAAAATTGACAATAACCTTGCTAATTACCTAAAATGTACTAATCAAGTTTTTAATTACTCACTTTAGGGCACACATATTTGCAAAATTGAAGCAAAGGAATAGTGAAGTCATAGCAGAAATGTTAAAGCCATCACCACTTTTGTGAGATCCGTCCACAAAATCTACTAAAGAATGCCTCGGCATTCCAGGTAAGATCATTCCAACCTTTGGAGGCACGCTTTTAGGAAACCTAACTGCAATGCCCATGTATTTCATAGCACAGTTTAAGGTCGTAGATCTCAGAAGTGGTGCTAGTTATAGGATTTCTGCTATGCAGAAATGACTTCACTACTCTTTGACTTCAATTTCACAATTACATGTGTTCTAAAGTGAGTCGCTAAAAAGTTAATTAGCACATCTTTGATAATTCACGAAATTATCGGAGAACATTTCTTGCTGGTAATGTCTATTATCTGCAAAAACAGCAGGGGTCTAGATAAGACTGCTTCTTGAAAAAAAAACAAAAAAAAAGAAAAAAAAAGAAAAAGTGTTTCGCATAAAAGGGAACAAACACCTGGTAGGTTTGATTAATTTCTGAGAAGGAACATTAAAACATATATACAGATGAGCAATTTTAACAATACGTACATCTGATTTTTTTTTTCACAAAGGACACCTTGATCAGCCACACTTTAAGAACTTAAATGTTACAGGGACATTTAAGGAAAATATCAAGTTGGGCTAGATTGATAAAGTATTCGTCCAGAAGTCTATCATTGTGTTTTGTGCACCCATATATAACTTCGTTGTGTAGAAAACTGCCGCCGCCAGGTCCCGCTGCTGCTCCTAAATTTGAACAGCCCATGGCAAAATGGTGTAGTTGATGTAATCTCCATGTGGCCTCCCTCTATGCCGCTGTTGTCTTTTGAGACTACTTATTTAGCTCTATATACAAAGCATACTGCTTGGCGACTGCAGATGTTCTGCTTGCATGAATCACTCTGTAGACCTTGTGTTCAGGATGCCAGACACAGTTACTTGAGCCAAAGGGCCAGAGTGGGTGGTTGCCGTCTCAGGGGTGGCAGTTCATTCTTTCAAATAACTGAGTGCCCTGCGATTTGGTGGGGTGGGCTGGACCCCGCCTAGGTTTCGGCCAAGGGTTATAAACAAAAAAAAGTGATGCCACTTCCAGTGGGCATTGGCGGGACATAGCAGCCATTCTCTGTGAATCAGCAGTGCCGATCTCGAAGATGAGCGGTACCACTGCCCACAGCAGGTGGCGGTGCTCCCATTTTCCATCTCTGTTATTTTCTCACTTACAAAAAGCTCTGTTTTCATTATGAATGATGAATTCGTTATTACAGAAGCCTAATCTTTCAATGCAGCTTGACTTAATATTTTCCCTTAGTGTCCCTTTAAACGCATGAGCAAAATTTCAGACAAAAAAATTTTTTATGACAGTTAAGTTCCAAAATTTCAAAGCACTCTCAAGCCCAATTCGCTACACTTCAATAAACTGCTATCATAGGTGATAAGAAAGCAAAGACCCAGATTATTTCAAGTCACAAGCTACTAGTTTTACATATATTGAAGTAAACTTGTCTAGTTTGATTTTCACACTCATATGAGTAGACTGTTGACCTTCACAAAGCTAAGAGACGTAGTAGTGGAAATGTTTCTCCCTACACAACAGTCTCGAAGGGGCCCAGAATGGTCTATTACTATGTAGGAGGACTGTGGCCTTAGTAATGCTGCTACATGGTGATGAGAGAAGCCCAGTATGGCAGTTGCCATGGTACTACTACAGGTATGCATCTGCGGAAATTACAAGCGTACATACATCAAACCTAATAGATGTTTACCTCTCTTCCCTTCACGACACCGAAAGACAAGAATGGGTTGTCATTGTATGTGTCGGTTGACGTGAATATGAGTTAAAACATTCTTTTCAATTTGTAAGTTCTTGTAACTTAAAAATAAAAAATCAACATATTCTAGTGCACTAAATATGGCAACACTAAAGCACCAACATCTAATCACCAACCTTTTTGTCAGAAACCAGAAAATACAAAGGGCTCTGGTACTTTGAGTACAGAGTCAACTCCCACCAGTGCTGAAGCTGTGCCAGAAGACAACTGCACCATCTTATACACTGCTATCATACCTCTAGCACCCTTACACCCAACAGGTCATGTTTTAGAGAATTGCAAATGTTACATTTAACTGTTGCAGCTGGCTAATGTATGTATACCCTGCTGTATTACAACTTTTCCAGTAACCAACCATATAAGCTCTCAGAGCAAAAGTGCTAACAACTTGCCTGCTATGCTTTTTTTCTTTTTTTGGCAGAAAGTTTCTTTTTTTATCTCACCAAGTAACACTTGTGTGTGCACTGCACAGCAGGTACTCATACACCTTACCTTTGTGTTTGCCTTCTAAGCCTTTTACTATTCAGTGGTACAGCAAGAAGATGGAAATTGGAAAACTGACCCTAGCAAATTTATGCAGCAGAGAATGCTAGATGGTTGAGGCCCAATGTTCACCAATGGAGCAATGCACTTTTGTTGCAGATGCAATGTGTAGGCATGCAGGGCCAGAATTTACTTAATTCCCTAATAGAAACTTTCTCCGAGTACTGAAAGATGGGCTGCTGCCCGCAAAAAAATGAAAAATATTTTTCTGAAAAAAAAAATACAATGGCTATGTCACCTGAAAATTTTGAAAGGTATTGTTGAATATCAAAAGAACCATGTGCCTTAAGCCTTGCAATGTTGAGCCTTGTATCAGGCTGGCCCTGGCCACACAAGGAATTTGCAATGTGTGGGTTCGGTAGCCAAAAAGTGGCTTATAGTTTCACTATGACACAAGACATGGTTATAATGGAACAACCGTGGAGGAAATTGCTAAGTGGAATGCTCTGGGAGCAGTACAGATAGGCACATCATTTTATTCATGTGCTATTATGCCCCAGTACTCAATACCATGCACACAGGGAAATGTTCTGGAAAATATGGCTGCATACTGTCTTAACAGATAGACTCCTTATGAATATAAAAAGTAAAGCAGATCACAGTAAGATCCTTAACACCTCAGTGTATTCCAGGTCCATTAGACCCAACAAGTATTAACCTTTTTTTCTTTACTTTGCTTGATCTATTACTTTTTCTCAGAGTACACTGTATGTAAGTTGTGGGCAATGGGGGCTTTAGGGTGATATACTGAAAAGGCCAACAGTACCTGAAACAAAGAAAACCACAATGAACTTATGGTGCTTTTGAGAAAATGCACAGCCTATGAAGCCCAAATTCAAAACTTCTGCATATTGGTGCGCAATGTTCCGCTGGTTCAGCTAAGGCAGTGGCTGTTTTTCCTTTCACATAATTCACTAATAGATGCACAAGATTATGCTTACTACCCTCAGAAGTGATAACCAATGTTACTCCTGACCGTGGGAACAAGTATAAAACACATGACTGAATGGCGAGTGTTGTGTGAACTGTGGTCACATTTAACAGCAGACTGGTGGATGACACATTATGGCACCTGTAGAACCGATACTGCATTACATAAAGCTCACTATGTCATGAGCTTAGAAGAAATGAAGGTAGTGAGAATGGGTAATATCTGCCACGATGGTTAGGACCCGAATGGCCTAACACTCTGAAGGCATCATACACATTTTTACACACTGATCTGCACTCAAACACAGAAGGGAATGCAGTCACAGCTGTAGCTCAATTAGCGGTGCACTGCACGTGATGCACAATGCAGCTTTTAAAAAATTTACCTGCAATGTAACAGTAATAAAAATCAACGTTTTCCCTCACATAAGTCACCAAAAAGCCCCCCTGTTTTTCTTGGTATCAACTACTGCTGGGCCTTTTAAGGACACACCGATGAAGCAACCCTTTTCACCAAGAATTAATTAGTGACAAGCTGGGTGATACAAAACGAGCACAGGAGGTGCAATGCAGTTCACATATAACTTTTAGGCTAAGCAGAGCATATTCACATCCTCAGAATTTGACAAGGATGGCTATGCTTCAGATCAAAGTTGCACTGCATCAGGCTAGTCAAATAACTTTGGACCCACTGTGCTAGCCTGGCAAACTGTCGGCTACTGTGCTTATGCAAATAGTACAACCACAGTGTGATGTTCAAAGAAGATGAACCCAAGCATAACTGCAAGCAGTATGTGCCAATGCACACACACATAAACGCACAAACAGGCACACACACAAGAAAAATATAGTAGACAGTCCTCAACAGGTGCACCTGTCTAGATGGTGCACAGATGGTCATCTGGAAGCACCTGAGGGTTCTTTCAGGGCATCTACAGTCATCTGTTCAATTTCTGAGATCAGCTGTTCTGTTTCCATGTCAAAGCCTCCAATCTGGACACTGCAGAGAATGACAGTAAGACACATACCACTTGAAAATGACCTAAAGAATGTACAAGTGCCCTGACACCTATGTCTCATTTGCAAGCAAGCACTGCTGCCCATCCTATATGGTGACAAATTAAAAATGCGATGACGGAAACAGCAACTACTGCAATACCGCAACAGACAGTCCACCTAAAATCTAGAGCAAACCGGGCAAAAAGAGGGTGTGGGCTAACTTTTGATGCACAACAAAGAACAGCTGGGGAAAAAACAAAAACAAGATACATTGTGGCCAAAGGCTGTGAAGGTTATATGCCCTTGTTCAGTCTTCCTCAAGATTTACAAAAGACCAGTCAATATCACTGTTGAACAAAATATTGATGACCTTGTCACACACATGGTCAGACATGTAGTTGGCAGGCAAGTGGAAGGGGATTGTTCAGCATTGTTCGCTTATCTCCCATTGTATACCTAGCTTCTGCCAAGGTCACCATGCATAGCAGCAAAGTGGGATGGACCAAATATGACTGTCCGTCCCAGTCCGCCCTGTTCTTTATCTCTGGCTGTAGCTAACTGACCCCGTTTTTGCTGAAATCACCACTGGTGGCGGCGGCAGCGGCACCACCACTCCCCACCCCCCCAGGGCACTAGGATTTCGAGAAATGGGCTATCTTTTGCCATTTTGGAAAAAACAGCAAATCATACCAAAATCCGAGGTGGCTTTCTTTTAGGAGGAATGGAATCGCTAGACATATTACGGCACAATTTTGGCAGAAGTGTTGGCACAGGCATAATTGGCATTTGAGGTAGTTGGCACAAACGTTTGGCTTCGTACCCACTGCATCCTGCCCCTCACAATGAGGTCATGGCCTCTAACCACTTTCACATGTTACTCATGTGCATACACTAATAAAACTCCTATTAAAATAAAATAAGGAAATCGCCCAGGAGACAAATTTTAATGGCTGGCCACAGGATCTGCTAACTTCCTTTCAGTTTGCAAGACTAATTATTAATTAAATGCTGGAGATTTATGTGCCAAAACCACAATCTAAATTTGAGGCGCGCTGCAGAGGGAGACACCAGATTAATTTTGTCTGCTTGGGGTTCTTCAATGTGCACTTAAATCTTAGTACCCACAAATATTTTTGCATTTCGCCCTTATCAAAATGCGGTTGCTGTGGCCAGGATTGAACTTGCGACCTTGAGCTCAGTAATGCAACGCCACAGCCATTAAGCTACCATGCCAGATAGAGTTTGCATATGCATACAGTTAAGTGTAACAAGCATGCAGAGGTAAGAACCTCTGCATGCCTGCTGCACCTAATTGTATGCATAACAGATGCTCGGTGCATCAGCTTATGGATGGCGATGCCAAAAAACAACCAACACTTCCACCACAGAGACAGATCTCCTAAACACTGTAATGACAAAAAGATGGAGGACGCTTAAGCTTTGCCTTTAAGAGTGGAACCCGACAGCATTCAAAGATCCCCAACTGCTTCTCACGCTTCCCGGCAACTGGAGCGTATGTAACCGCAATGTTTGCCAGGAAATGCTGGCCGCGAATGCTATGGACAAAGGCGGGCTTTCTGGTGAACACGCGGCCTCTTGCGTGGGTCACGATGCGGCAGAAGAGAGCGCCATCTGGAGGTATTGCAAGGAACCGGGCTTGCTGCTCCATGGCCCCTGAGATACTCACGCGCCGGTGTGCGCAAATGGCGGACGCCGTGGCCGGTCTATGAATGGTGAAATGCAGGAGAAGGGGTTTCTTGGAGTTTTTGCGTAACAGAATTATGTTTTCTCGTATAGTCAAATTACAATCCGACGCTACTATGTCCGTAGGTAGTGTGCATGTCGTAGCTTACGGTTTTTCCATGTATTTTAGCTTGATAAATTCAATTAGTTCACTAGCTTCCTTGTGCCACATGGAGAGCCTGGGTATGGTTGGTTTGAAAATCTTTTTTTGCAGAAACGACGTCCGATGCTGGACACAGGACATCGACACTGTATTTTCTGCGACATGGGGCCCTTAACGCTTTCGCGTTAAAAATGTACAGCTAGGACCATAACCCGAGTTTGTTTAATAGTAATGAGAGAATATTCAAGGTTGCAGTTCTGGTGAGAGTGCTCTGGTTGAGCTTAAAGGGACACTAAAGTGAAAAGTGATTTCTTCTACATCAGTAAATTACCATTCTACAACACCAAAAACACCACTCTTACAATGATAAGACGTTTGGTAAGCAAGAAAAAGTGCAAGAATGAAATACGGGTGGCGACGTCTACTCAAGTTCCCGCACTGGGGGGCTGTGACGTCTTGGATTTTCATGGCATCTTCTAGGGCTTACTAATTATATATAGTGGTACAGATTGACTACATTGTGTTCAAAAGGAACCAAATATTAAACATGGCAAGTTTCGGGAACCTTTATTCAGCCAACGCGGCCCAAATGCGAAAACATAGTTTGGGATTCCTGACATGACGTGCTGACGTACCGGCGCTGGGGTTTCGGCGCGAAATTCAAATACTGATACTTGGACCTTCATTTTCTCATCTAATAATCAAACTATTTTTTTTTAAATGACTGTATGCAGGGTTCTCAAACAATGCTTCATTAGTCTAAACTGATTTATTGTTTCGCTTAAGTGTCCCTTTAAAGAACATAATTTTGAAGTGTCTCATGTTGTCTTTTTTCTTTTCTTTTATTGCTCAAGCATTGCTCTGCATAGATTTAGCTCAATAGCCTAAAGTGTCATCATGACAGCATTTTGGACGCTGGCTGTCTGGCGCAAGTGGCACGGTACTTCTGCTGCCACCAACTGTGAAATTACAATTATGAACATTAAATCAACAGCCAAATTCTATAACACTGTTTATTACAGTAGAACTGATGACAATATGAGTGTTCTGTGGTGTGGCAGCACTGCTGTGCTATCCAGGATGAATTTCTTAAACAGTTACAAAACACAACAACAAAAAATTATGCAGATCCCACGTACTGTGGGAATTGATGTAAGTGAAGCTTTCTGTGCTGGATGCTTTGAATGGCGACAATCATCAGTGATGTTGACGGCTAAAGCTGAATTTCTTGAACGTCTAGGCTAACACAAGAGTGGTGAATTTATGTTACCTTGTGTGCACCGCTGCTGTTTGTCTGCGTAGTACACAGAACACACAGGGAGAGGTGTTTACTTGAGGCGTTGTCGTGCGCCATATTCTATAACCTCTGAAAGGGTTGAGCGTTGTCATTTCCTCACATGGCACATCGCATAGTGGCAGAAGTATGAAAGTGGAATTGGATTATGGGGCTGTACATGCCAAAACCACACTCAGATTATGAGGCAAGCCATAGTGGCGGACTCCGGATTAATTTTTGACACCATGATGTTCTTTAACGTGTCCCAAAATCTAAGTGCATGTGCGTTTTCTATTTCGCCCCCGTCGAAATGCAGCTGCCACAATTGGGATCAAATTCGCGACCTCTAGCAATGCCATAGTCGTAAAGCTAATGCGGCGAGCACAAAACTGTTGATTTGACAGTCAATTGCTTCCGTAGTGTCTCCTGGACCCTGCGGTGTGCTTTAATTAATGCGGCTCTGCTTCTGCATGCCCTGCGTAAGTTGCCCGCTTGACATAGTTGCATGGTGTTTATTTTTCAGAAATAGCAGCAACGTACTGTACCGTACCTTGAACTTAAGCTTATCCTCTTTCCCCCGCAACCACTGTCATATAGTAGTGGGGTTTCCTTGCCTTCTAAAGTCACCTCCAATCTCTCTTATATGGGAACTGCCTCTTCTCCTCCCTCTTCTTATCTTCTCCTCTCTACAGGTATATCTGCGTCCCCTCTGGCCTCGCACATTAGCAGAAAGGGAAGCACTGCAGTTTCTGCAATGCTTTTGAGGGGAGTCAGGGATAATTACAGCTGTCACGCCGCTAATGTGGCGACGGCCAGGGAGCTCTAGAGGGCATTGTGCGCATCTGATGTCGTGGGATGAAAATGAGTTTTTCTCAGGTTGCCTTTCCTCGCTTACTCGCACTTGTCATCTATATAGGCAGCAGCCCACAGCAGCAGCAGTAGTAGCAGCAGCAGCAGCAGTGGGAAAGTCGAAGGAAGAGGCAAAGAAAGCTTCACTTTAGAAGTTATAAGCATACATTCAGTTTACGATAACTGTTCTATTTGTTACATAGACACAGCCAGATCACGACACGCTGATAACTTTAAAAGAAAGAAAATATATGTTTACACAAATATAATGCAACCTCAAATACATTATGAGTGTAACACTTGAAAATGGCAAAACCAGTTTTTTTTTTTAGATTTTGTGACATGTGGTTTGTATGTCACACATTTATATGTCACACACAAACAAGACTGCACATTTTGTGTATCGTCTTGTCCTTCTCTTTGTGGTGGTTCCCTCTGGGCTATACAACCCGAAGATCCTCATTGAGAACTTTGTTTTCATACGCTTCCGCTGTTTGTGGTCTCCCTACTTTTCTACCACCAAACCTCTAATCGCCTTTTACTAATCTCTGTTGTGGACATGTTTACTGTATTTTTGCATGTATAACCCGTACCAAGAATGCAAAAAATTTAAAAGCAAAGTCTTCATGCAGGTTATATGGGAATTTTGCTTTGAAGTGTACATCTAAAGGCCAGGTTCTCCATCATTTAGTTTCATATCTCCTAGAGAACCCCACCCCCTCCCCACCCTTGCATGTTGAAGCTCCTTATTACTTCCATGGTCACCTATTATCCTACACTTCACAGATCGCCATTATATGTTTAGTAGTTGGTGAGTAATGCACGTGGTGCCGACAAACTAGAATTCGGATCATGATGAGCTGCGCTCAATAGCTGTCCTAGTGCACCAAAAGCTAATGATAAAGCTATCACAAGTCTTAGCAAATCGCGATTTGAGCTTGTGAATTGCATATCACGTGATCATACATACGTCACCAATTCCTGCGGTGCTCCCTCGGTCCATGCGAAGTGCTTCGCGATATGACTGAGTCACATTTGCTCCATCACCATTGTCCATGTGAGGGCTGCTCCATCTGCGCTGTTACCCCTTGTTGTGCGAATCTAGCTGTGAAGTGATCCGATTCATGCTACTTGTTGTGTAACTGATACGTCCGCGATCACGTCCGTTGTGTGAATCCAGCTTTAAAAGCATCGCTGAAGAAGAGGGGAGGGAAGAGCTGCTGGCCAAAGACACGACATGGACGAGCTGTGAATCCGCAAATGGAGACTTTTTGAAAGGATTTTAGCGTTGTTCTATGCAGTTACTTCCATGCGTTTTTTGTGCAGGTTTTTTTTCTTTTGGGCTGCTGTAATTGGGCATGCAAGTGATACGTGGTGGCGGGTTATAGGCAAAAAGATACGGTACTTTCCCCTGCTGTCCCTGAACCTAAGGACTTCTAGGCGTCTGGAGGCACCACAGCGCCCTCTAAATTTCGCTGGGCCAACCTCTTCGTGGGAAAAAGTCAACATTTGCCATTCAAGGCTTGTTGTTGTTGTGCTAAGTCATACACTGCACCAGCTCACATCACATTGCATTACAGAGCACACAACAACAGTACAAATGAAGCATAAGCAAGTGAGAATATTGGCCACAACATCGCATCACAATTCAACACGAACACACTTACAGACCCATTTGTACTTATCGCCTTCATTCTATAACCGCAGGTATTACACCGGTGAGCCTTGAGAGTTTTGTACGAACTCAGAGCAGTGGATTCACCCAGATTTTCAATTAGGTACCATGTGCATGGGTCCTTAGTACACCAACACACATCTGTTATTTCAGCTTCAAGATAAAAGCAACACTACATTGCAGTAACTTACAAAAACCACGCTTTCATCTTCACTAGCACAGCACACATGGCCACTTGTAGTTTTTTTTTTTGGTAAAGACGTAGCTAAAACATAGCTAAAAGAGTTGTGACAACATTAGTGTAAAATACAGTAATACTATCTCGGTATACCTCAGCACGCATTGCCACGAGCAAACTGCAGAAAGCTTGCACAGTTTCGTACCCATAATTGTTTGTGGATGGAAGCCAACAGCCTGTGACTTCACATTTTACTATTCTAATGACATTGTCTGTACTTCTACAAATGTTCTCATTAGTAGCATAATGGATGCATAATTTTCACTAACTGGTGTTTTGCCCCATGATATGTAGTCACACTGCTATTGCACAAACTGCTTTTCGGCCTCGCCTTTGCAACCTTTGCAAGAGCGAAACTACCTCCAAAAGTCAAGGAGGTTGCCCAAGAATAGCGTCCCAGCTGCATACCTAGGTGGCACATTGTGTTGGGTGGTACGTGCTGCTTAAACACAACGGACTTCATTTGCATTGCAGTATGCTAGCTGTTCCTTTTAACCGCGTCACTGTTTCACCAGTTTCACAACAATACGAATGAGCCAAGTGGAAAGTGGAAGTGAAAGACCATCACACTGGAACATAAAGATGCTATCATAACAGCTGGCGTCAGGCGCTAAAATGTAGCATGTTGCACGCTCCGGATAGTCCTTTGCCGTTGTTTTATCGAATTTTCATCACACACGCGGCCATATAGCGGTTCAGAGGGCCATGGAGCCGTAATCTTCTTTGCATGTTTAAAGTTGTGCATACCACTGGGCATATACTGCAGTAAAGGGCAATAGTCAATATAACAAAGCGATGGATATAACAAATTTTTTCAGCTTCCCCTTCAACTTCGTGATAACGAGGTTCGAGTGCTATTGTAATTTTCCTTTTCCCATAAAATACACTCAGAGGCAGCTCTAAAAAGCTAAAGGGGGCCGAGGGGAGATGGCTGGCCTCCGATTACTTCCGACTGCACCGCGCCCCCCAACTCCTACCACCATGACATGTGAAGTGATAGAATTCCCTCCTGCCCCCATAACGAAAGTAAGCACTCATGCTCAGATGCACTCCCCCCCCCACGGTTCTACAGAAGAATTCTGTTTTCGCCCCTGAATACATACTGTATGTAGTTCTCGTCGTGGTACACTACTGAAAATTGTGACCTCTACAGCACAAATTTTGTCATTCAGTTTCATGCTAAAAAATTGTTACTATTGCATTGATCACTTGCAATTGCCCCACTTAAGCAGCAAGTGTTCAGGAATCTGTTTTTACCACATGTTTCACTGCCCCGCATACCTACAGCAAAACAGGAGAACTTGCATGAACAGCTAAATTTAGATAATGGTATATTTTCCACTTCTCAAGTTACACCCTTAACACAGGAAGGTCTGTTAAAATGCAGCTTTAGCGTACCTTGAGAGGTCGCCATCCCATTCAAGGTCATTTTCATTTGACAGAGGAGTTGAGTGGTTGCTACAGGTGTCCACACCAGGGACATACACGAAGTCATCATCGGTAGCAGATGCACATCGCTGTGGTGGTGTTAACCCTTTAGTGAGCAGGAAAAAACAAAGAAACAGCAGGAACAGGTTCCAGACTTACAAAATGACATAGCTCACAAACTTGCACGTTACTTCAACTTTGTATAAGCCAGCACGCAAGTTATTATATTTTTTTTTGTCTTCTACTTCATATTATTATTATACCTGCACTAGTTCAGTGAAATACTTATACATGCATTATTATTTGTCACTAATTTTTGCTTGCTGTAAACGGTTGCTGCTTAAACTCATGGGGGTGAGAACCCATCAAGCTACCTTATCGGCAGCTTTTTCTTTTCACCCCTCCATGTACATTGATACAAGAATAAAATGATTGATTGATTGATTGATTGATTGATTGATTGATTGATTGATTGATTGATTGAATGAATGAATGCATGTGTTCAAGTCATGCAAGGTTTTATCACTAATTAATTCGAGGACTCCCAAAAAAAGACAAGCTGACAAGACAGCATCTGAAGCAGACACAGAATAATAATTTTAGAAAAAACTTGAATATGGTTGTTAAGGTAACTAATTTTATGAGCCTTTTGCCCACTTTGTGATTGTTTCGGTCAGGAACTATTCTGCCTGTTTCGGATGCCATACAAAATGAGCTCCAATCTTTTTGAGAAAATGCAGAGTGCTAAGTGAATTTTTTCCAAAAATATTCCTTATTCCTGAGGCAGTTGTAGAGTATACAGTTTACAGTTGGCATCACATTGTGGGTGATCTCCACAAGAACCATTTTGTCTAGGGTCCTCATCGTTGCATTTTTCTTCAGTGCCCTCATCCAAGGATGTTTGCTAGCCATCTGAAGGCAGAAATGTATGGCTCCTCAGAACCAAAATCACCATCAGATTCACAAAGCTCCCACCAGTTCTCTCTGAAAAACGCATGCGAAGAAAATGTTACCTTCCTCGATGTGATGCTCCACAAAAAGCGCATACAAATTCCTTCAAGTGCACCGCTAGAAGGTGGTGTCCATGTACATATATGCTGTGAAGTGCAATTATCAATACTTGAACATTTTTTTTTAAAGATACTGCAACAACAACAAAGAAAAAATTCCAGCAGAACCCATCTATGTAGATTGTCCAAGTTGTGCAAGAACTCTATTTGCATAATACACATATCTTATTCAAATTCCATTGCAGCCGATTGAGTGGAATGTGATGGTGCGTCCGTTTAGCTTTATCGCATTTACAGCCAAATGCACTGAGCGTCGCAGGAGACCTTTTAACCCACCAAGCACAAGCTGCGCATGTGCACTGATATTGTGACAGCACAATGGCGGCAGTGCTCTTCCACTCTGCTGCTGTATGTACTCCGTGTCCTTTCTCAACTGTTGCCTCAGTGCCAAAGATAGGTACTCAACTCATGCTGCGGGCCCGATCCCACCTGGGGGCTATATTTTTACAATTATTTTGATGCGGTCAGTATCTAGGCCTGATAGACAGAACAAAGTAGAGTAGGGTCCAAACAAATGCTCTCGCATTAAAAAACCAACGCATGCAAGTGCATGCCTGGCACTTGCTGACATCTGTGCTTCCAATGCTTGCTCAGCATCATTATTACTCTAAAATACAATGCTGGCCTGTGCAGGAAGGTCGTAGGCTAGTTATGCACCCTTTCAGTACAACCTGAAGAGACACTTGCAACACACAGTTTATTATGTAGCGCTCTACATTAGAAACGAAATCCAACCTATAGTGTAACAGTGTGTGAACAAGTGTCACCTCTGTTCTTCTTTTTTTTTCCCTTTCCCTCCTGTACCCTTCGTGTGCCCTCTTTTGGCACCACAGGAGAAAAAGCAGAATTTGTCGTCAATAATTATTTCAAAAACCGATGGCACTTTTAAAATTGAATAAACTGCTCTAGCCTCCTGTCGTGACTTGCTGCACTGCTGCCATAGCAACATGGGCCTTATAACAAGCAATTACAAAATTAATTGACCAATCACTACTTTGTTACCAAATGCACAAACATATTTGTGGTGATTGCTACCTGCCCATCTAGTGTCTGCCATGTTGAAAGGACGAGTAGTGAAGAAAGCATCCTTGCATCAGCTAAATCCCTTTTTAAAATTTGTTTCCATTAAAAAAAAATGAAAAAGGAACTCGGTATGTATTTTTACAGGTAGATGTATTTTTACAAGTGTGGACGAGCCTACTACAGTGAAATCTCAATCTAATGACACCTGATTTTACGAAGTTCTCAATCTAACGAAGAAATTTCCATTCCCCGGCAGGTGCCCATAGGGTTCAATGTTGTCATCAACTTGAATTAATGAAACTAACTTGGCCGAACTGAACTTAACAAAGTCTTTCCTGAAATAAATGAGTAAGTAAAAAAAGCTGTGATTTCTTTCTAATTTTGACACAGACGGGTTTTTCTACGGGAGTGTGCTCTAAAGCTAACGCATTAAAACATTTAGGCACCCTAGTCGTGGCCCTGGCTTTATTTTGACGAGGCTGCAGGTCGCGCCCATGCAAGGAGCTGCAGACTAAACACCACCTCTGTAGAGGCGGAGGTGGTTGCTTTTGTAATTTCATGGTTTATGCAACAGATGGCTGGATTAGCAGCAAAAACAATGCCGCACTAGATTTTGCGTGTCACTATGTTACAATTTTAGATTCTGAAGAACCGAAAAATTCCTTTCTCGATTTTACACATTTCCCAATTTAACGAAATAATTGGAGCGTGGTCATCACTTCGTTAAATCAAGTTTCAACTGTATACTGTAAAACATAATTATTTTGCATTATGTTGGTGTTCATTTTCACTGGATTACCACTGTTATTCAGTTATCACTCAGTGCAAGACGCAACCACACTGTACCCAAAATTTCATGAATGTTGTCGCCAGCTCCATAGAAAAAGAGACATCTAAACAGTGCACATAGTTAAGTGTTGTACTCCCTGGAGTGAGGGTATACAGAACAGGGGGTTTCGTAATAAATCCAATTTTCCTCTTTGCCATGGATGTAACTTGAAATTGAGGACTGCAGTCCAAGCTTCACATTGCAAACTTTCCAATGCACTCATCATATTCAGTTTGTGCATCTGAACCTTGAAGAAACTCAGTTTTTTTGGCAAGCCTCTTGTCTGTATACTTTTCCTCACATGTGTACACTCGCAAATGCATGCAAGCATTGGTGATTACTCTGGAATGTACGACAAGACACGTATAAAAAGCATATGGACTTCACCCATGAGATCAGATTCAATGAGCAACAACTTAGCTTGCCACTCTTGATTGAAGCGTTGCTTGTTTTTCTGTGCAAAAGTTCTCACAATACAATGTACCATTATTCCACTTTGCAGTGCTTGATTCTTCACTACCACCACAATGTGACAACATGTATGTTTAAAAAGCTGGTTTCTAACTGTAATGCTCAATAGAGGATTGAAGTGCTGTTATATGATCCCCAAGAAATAAAACATGACGATGATATGTAGTGTTTAATGGCTTATGGGCCAGAAATGGATGACGCGTGCTAAGAAATGAAACATGCGAGTGAAATCTTGCAGGTCTTGCCTTACCAACTTCATTCTCCCACTCCAAGTCAAGTGAAGAGTGGGGGCTGCTGTTCAGTCGCTCTCGCTCCTTGTCCCATGCCTTTGTTTGAAATTGGGGGCCTGCAACACAGTTTGTGGCAGTCAGCTACACTCTGGGCACTTTAGGATAAATAATGATAGCCTCCAAGCAAAGGATAGGCACAGAACACCAATAGAAGCATACATACAACACAGATACAAAACACACACAATAACAAACAAGTGGGGAAATTAATTCTGTGCGCTATGTGAACAGCATTCATTATCAACATTGAACAGCCTTAACACAACAGCTGAGATAAGGTAAAGAGTTAACAAAAATAAACAATTACTCACATCACACTCCCGTTTGTGAACATGTAGCAAGTTTGTGATGCTTCTGCAGCTGAATTTGGTGTTTGACTGCACTGCAGTAGTAAAGTTGCCAATGAAGAACATGTGTATAATTACAATTGTGAACTCATATAGATACTGACTTGCATCTCGACATTCAGCACTTGCATCACTACTGTGTTCTTTACATGAACTTCTGTGCATGTGGTAGAAGAGAGCAGAGCTTGCATCTTCACAGCAAGGGCATTTATTACAAAGCATACACAATGAAAAAGACATTGCATACAGCCAAATTTTGCTGCAAATGGAACGAAAAGTACTAAATACCACAAGCTGCCCTTATTTGGTGACAGCAACTTTTTCGCGGTTTTTGGGTCAGAGATTCAGAGTATTTCATGGAGAAATAAATTTCTTGTTCCTCTAAACAATTCAGCACCTGATGTAAAACTGGACAAACTGTGTAGGAGTCTTTGAATTCCACTCTGTCTAGTGCCTTTTTAAAAGCTGTGCACAGAAATATTACATTCTTTGAAATAGCTGAAGCTGTTATGTTGACAAGGTGCATGAAATTTGGCACCCTTCTCCTTATAGTATGCTTTAACAGCTTCGGGTGAAGCTTTTTAACACTGTGCATGACGAATCGCTGCCAACAACCAACACTGCAGACCTAATGCCTACTAAACATGAAGAGTCAGTTGTGTTCTTGCAAATTTGTCTACCACAAAGCTTGACTAGCATAAAACATTCTCTTCCACATCTGCCTTTGAAGCAAATGACAATGAGCAAATGAGAGCGAGAGAGAGAGAGAGAGAGAGAGAGAACAAAAAAAAAAGAATGGCAAATGTAATAGTACATAGCACAACAGTTTCAAAGCTACCCATTGATTTGGGCAATGGCACACTGCTATTCCAGGCTAGCAGAATCGCTAGACAGAAAATTTCTTTTCTCAACAACAGATCTCTTTAAATTGCAACTGCTTTTGCAGTTGCTCACAAAGCAATGCAACACGTCTGTATCAGTTTGGGGAGCTTCCAGTTTGGGGGAGCTTCCTATGTCGATGGTGAACTCAAGCCATTTGCTGGGGAACTAACTGTTGTAGAAGGAATATTACTGAAGGGCTGCAAAGTGGGCATACCCAAAACTATGAGAGCAGAAATTCTTCAACGAATTCACGAAGGACACCTCGGACTGAATAAATGTAAAGCCAAAGCACGGGGATTGGTATTCTGGCCTGGCCTTACCGGTTCTATTGATGCGTTCGTTCGGGGATGCCGTAACTTGCCAAAAGTATGCATACAATCAGCAGAGTGAGCCCCTTCTCATGCAGCCCACCGCGGACAGGCCATGGCACCATGTGGGGAACTATCTTTTCCAGTTTGGGGGAGCTTATTATGTCATAGTGTACGATGCCCACTCTAATTTCCCCGACGTGGAGAAGCTAAGGGATACAACAGCAAAAGAAGTCATAGCCAAAGTATTGGCTATTTTTCACGGTACGGCATACCGGTTCAAGTATGCACTGACAACGGGCCCCAGTTTAGATCGCAAGAGTTCCGTCTGTTTGCGCACAAATATGACTTTCAGCACATTACGTCAAGTCTGGAATTTCCGCAGTCAAATGGACTGGCAGAGTAGGGGGTTCCGATATTTAAGCGCATCCTAAAGAAGACTAATGGCTCCCACGATGACTTTTGGATGCGTTTTTTAGCCTATCGTTCTTCTGCCCTAGATGACGGCCGCTCTCCGGGTGAACTGATGCAAGGCCGGCACCTTCGCACTACTCTGCCCAGGTACAACGAGGATCCAGGGGTCCCAGTAGCAAAGCATCACCAGTCTGCGAAGGACAAGTGGAGACTGGTCACGCGCAGCGACAGTAAGCAAGAAAGCAGCTCCAAGGTCGTACATGGTGAAGACCGAGGACCAGCGGATGCTGAGGCGAAACAGGCAACACCTGCTGCACACACCAGGAAATGATGACTTCAGCCCTCAGGAACAACTACATGGAGCCAGACACAGCGTGATGGATCCCACGAATGTAATGCATGATTCAGATCATGCAGGTGTAAACTTGTCCGGTCTACGAAAGTCAACCAGGCAACGTACGGAACCTCTACGGTTGCATTATGATAGCAACTTTCGCCAAGTTTCCTAGACCCGCCGTGGTTGCTCAGTGGCTATGGTGTTGGGCTGCTGAGCATGAGATCGAGGGATCGAATCCCGGCCGCGGCGGCCACATTTCGATGGGGGCGAAATGCGAAAACACCCGTGTACTTAGATTTAGGTGCACGTTAAAGAACCCCAGGCAGTCGAAATTTCCGGAGTCCTTCACTACGGCGTGCCTCATAATCAGAAAGTGCTTTTGGCACGTTAAACCCCATAATTTAATTTTTAAAAAGTTTCCTAGATTTGTTTTTTTTTGTACCAGGAAGAGAAGATGTATCAGATTGCAGTTTATCAGTGTCACTGTAAACGTCATACCTAGTCTTTCCTTCTCTTACTCCATTTCCCTTCTTTCGTATCGCTTCCTTTAAAAAGGCTGGAAATAAACCGCCCATGGTTCTTAGTGCGGCACAGCCTCTTGCCTCTTGCCACAGCCTCTTGCCGTCATGACTGCCTATTTCCTTTAGCAACGATACAATGTCCACAATTCAAAGAACATGCGCAACAGAACGGCACTTTTCACGAAATTAGATGGTAACAGCAACAATGACTCATGTCAAATCACTGTTGCTGCATCAGCTCGGCTGTTATGACTTGGGCAGACTGGGTGGCGACCACCGCCGTGTAGCAGGAACCAGCAAGGTGGCATGCTACACACCATAGCTTTCAAAACTGAAGCTAGTCTAGAAATGCCACCTGTGTGATCATAGTGCTGGTGCTCACAGGATATGAGTGTCTAAACGGCTATGAAATTGAGGCCAAGTTGAAAACACAAATTATTTTTTTTTGTTCAAAGTCTTGAAGAATGTTGTGGTGCCTCGAGTGCTTCAATGGTACAAATTTGCAAGGGGCAACCAAAGACCTTTATGTCAGCCTTCCGACTCCAGTTTGCTGTATGTGATGCTCTAGTGGCATTTCAGCAATGATAAGAAAGGCACACTTGATTTGCTGAAACAAGTTAGAATAGAACCTGGCCTTTACAGAATTGAAACATGTTTTGTAAATGACTGGATACTCAATGCAAAGGCCTCCCTTTACGAGTACTGGTGCTGCAAAACAAGCTACAAAAAGGAAGATGATGTGCTACATGGGCAAAACCAGACAAAAAAAAAAAAGGGAGTTCAGAGAAGGTGTGCTATGAATCTGGGAAATATTTTTTACATCTAAATATCTTTTGTGAGCACTAAAGGTGCGAGATGCAGGTGAGCGTAACTCTCAATTTAAAGGAGGATTCTAAATGAAACTTTGTACACTTATTTCCTACATGGCTGGCTGTGCAATGAACCACACACACACACATACACACAAACACACACACACAAAAAAAAACAAAAAAACTTTGATATGACTCCATTTTATAGCAAGGCATATCCATCAGAAGCACATGTTCTTTCTTTAGATATTTCATCATCACTCTCTCAAAATTATTCACATCACATTAGTTTTGGTTCACTGCACAGATTAAAGCTTTACCTAGATGACTGTCAAAAATTGTCTTGTTGCCATGAGATAAATTAAAGCATGCAAGCATGAGACCCAAATTTCTGACACTTAGAAAAATACAAAAACAACTTTACATATCTTATAAGACTGATTTGCTTAAAAAATTTGCTCTATAATACATATTAATAATCTGTATTCTTCCTCTTCCCCAAGTATGTTTTTCTCAACTTGGCCTCATACGTTGACCTCCGGCTTGCAAAGTACTCATGAAACTTTTTCATGTGTACACAATTTACACTACACGATGCTTAAGCTTTTGACAGTAACATGCATAAAGGCTGCATGCAGTTCTGTGTGGTTTATAGAAATATGTGCTTGGTTTGGCATTGGCACTACTTTGGCTAAAAAAAATTTAATTGTAGCAGTGGTGATGAACTGGTGTGGTATTACAGTGGATTCCTGCTAGTTCGACCTCAGTTAATTTGACTTTTTGCTTAATCCAAACACACTGGAAAGTCCCAGTGAGAAGCCATACATTGCTATGGAAAGAAAACTCATTTATTCAAATGCAACAGCATGCCACATTGGTTAATTCAACCTCCACTGGCACCCCCTCATGTGCACAGCGGTTACCAAAAGACTGAGAACACAAAAGATTAAGCAGATGGCACTACTGTTACAGGTATGAAATTGTTTTACATTTATCTTTTAGTGGCCAACACTCCTTCTGCTTGTGAAGCCATTTTTTCCCACTTGTTTCCATGTCGTGTTCCACTGAGGCAGCGTTTAAACATAATGGCCCTCGTTGCTTCATGCTGGTTGTATCAATCAAGAAGCAAAAGGAGATTACAGACTACATCAACAAATCAAAAAGATTTGAATTCGTTCATTCAGTTGCAGCCATTTGTGAATTCGACCTTTCAGATAATTCGGCCAAACCTTGAGGCCCCGCAAGGGGCGAATTAATGGGAGTCGACTGTACCACCACTACTTCTCTGTCACAGGTAAAACAAGGAAGCAAGGCAAAACCTGCGCAGCTTTGACCACATCATTGTAGTAAAAGCACCAATTACAAGAAGGTGCACTGAGCATTACTGTATTCCCAGAGTTATGCATAGCAACAGGAATAACAATGCTAAGTTAATGAGAAAGTAGTTGCTCATGTATGTAACACCGATCATGATCATAAGGAAAACTTTTTACTCGCGCAAGATGTACACTGGCCGAATACTAAACATTGCAAATGAAGCTATAGTTCTTTGAGTATTAGACCGGCACTCAAGTGCAGCAAAGAACATGATGGAAGCCCCTTGCTATGTAAGAATGGTATACACTGTGCCACTCACAGTTGGGTAGGTGTCCTTGACACCGCAGCTTTGCAGTATTCAGGATTTCCTCCTCCCCCGCACTGCAGTAATATTAGAAAAGAATAAGCAATTTTTTATCCTCTCAACCACACAAACTTTTGGATACAGCTTCAGAAACAACCAACGCACAGTGCCCAAGCATTGTGATCTGCGCCTGTCCAGTTGTCCTCCTTGGCAAGGTTTGATCGCATGACAACCCTTTGGCCTACAGAAAGTGGAGGTGCCTCGACAGTGTCTGGCTGTGCTTTGGCCTCTTCTTCCAGTTCCAAGGCATCCTCTTGGTGAAAGGCCAGCTGTAAGGTAAAATGCAAATTCATTGCAGACACTAGGTCAGTCAATGGAAGATATCTCGCGCAACCTTGTAGTTTCAAAATTGCAGCACCGAGTTACTAAGCAACTGTTGCTCAGATGACCTTCTAGCCCATATGACATATTAATATGAACCATTGGTGTCAACTGGAACATGAAGAGTGAAATGTGTGGCCAAAGCATAATTGAAGGTACAGTGTGTACTGTCGGCCAGTTATTATCAAGGACAGCCGTGCACATCCAGTTTGCCTGCAGGGTGTGAGGACGCACACCCTACTATGATAGTTTTGCTTCTGTTTTCTTTGATTTGAAAGTGACAAATGAAAATCGAAGTAACCAGAAGCAGAACTATCACTGTGTGGCAAGCATCCTCGCACCCTGTGGGTACATTGGATGTGCAGGCCTATCCTTGATGATGACTGGCTGATGGTGCATGCCATACTTTCAGTTAAGCTATGGCCACACACTCCACTGTTTGCGTTTCTTCCGATGCCAATAGTACTTCTAATCAAGTGGGCTTTCATCTTGTGATGAACACCTACTCAGCAGTCTGATCAAGCCCATGTGTGCCAGGTGTGGTTAACTGTTTGTTCTTTTACCTTCCACTCTGTACTGCTTATTTTCTATGCCACTCAGAATGCATCATGCAATAGTGATGTACGAGTGGGTAAAGTGGATGTTAACTTATACAGTACTTGGTCATTCTATCCACTGCTAGTTCCAGAGAGTTTACTGGTTAAATAAGTGAGCTTGCCAGTTGCTTAGAAAGCGAAATGAAGAATTACAAGCGTTATGCATTAACAAGCTAGTTAAGCTTGTAAGTAGGCAGAAGTTAAGCAACAAAACTGACAATTTAAAGATTTTGCTATACCTTCTTAATAATGATGCTTTCATCATTGTCACTCAAGCCAGACAAGGACAAAAGATCATCATCTGATGCAGACAGTTCTTCAAAATTCAAGTGATAAAGCTGCAACTCCGAGCTGCAGTTGCAGCAACTTTCATCTGGTGCATGAAATTTGGCCACCGGAAGCTCCAGGCTTTGCAAACTGAACAGAAACAAAGGAGAAACAAACAAAACAAAACTAAACAAAACAGAACTTCAGGTGGGCTAGTAAAGTAAGGCTATGGTTATTTGAGGAACTAAACTTTGCTATAATAGTTTGCCTCAAAAGTCAACTCAGTTAAGACAAATCAACCCATTAGAGCAGACCATCATAACATAAAGAAAATCTAAGTTAGTACATAATGTAAATGGAGACATTATGAATTATTGCATTTGCTAACTACTGCAGAAAGGCTATGGTACAAATCATCCACATAATTTCATCTGTATAAGCAGCTTGTTGACTTTCACCTCTTTATCTTGCAAAAATAACTCCTACATTAGTGAATAATTTCTTTTTCCACAGGTTTCTAATCTATTCTATGCTAAAAAAATTATTGTAATATCTATATTTACTCCTTTTCAGTTCCTTGATAGTCCTATATGTTAACAGACTCCTGCTTCAACTATTGAAAGGGTTCTGGAGTCCTACCTGTATAAAAATAGGCTAAATTAGAAAAAAGAAGTTATATATATATATATATATATCAGTAAGAAACATTGAAGATTGATTGACTTGCAATAATATTTTCCAATGAAGTTACAAACTGCCTTTACCTTAATGGAGCACCTCTTTAGAAATCTCCTTCACAGACTTTTCAACAGTATTTTGTGTCAATGCAGTTAGTAACAGCTACATAAGTTTTCTTCGAAGTTTTCATTTTTTCTTTTTCTAGCTTGATGGAAGCAATGAGAATCTGCTAGCAAAGGCAATGCTCTAGCCAGCATCTCTTCACTGTGTTACAATTTTTGTTTGTACTTGTGCAGAAGAAGCCCACTTCTGTGCTGCTATATGGGGCAGAAACTTGGAGATTGACAAAGAAGTATGAGAACAAGTTAAGGACCGCGCAAAGAGCGATGGAATGAAGAATGCTAGGCGTAACGTTAAGATACAGAAAGAGAGCGGTTTGGATCAGAGAGCAAACGGGTATAGCCTAGATTCTAATTGACATTAAGAGAAAAAAGATAAAGCTGGGCAGGTCATGAAACGTGCAGGTTAGATAACCGGTGGACCATTAGGGTTACAGAATTGGTGTCAAGGGAAGCGCAGTCGTGGATGGCAGAAGACTAGGTGGGGCGTCGAAATTAGGAAATTCGCGGGCGCTAGTTGGAATTGGTTGGCGCAGGACAGGGGTAATTAGCGATCGCAGGAAGAGGCCTTCATCCTACAGTGGACATAAAATAGGCTGATGATGATGATGACCACAAGCCTAGTTTCACTGTTCTCTTTCACTGGCACTGTCTAATGAAAGCCATACAGTGTTATTAAGACAACCACAGTTTGCTGAAGCAAAACAGGCAAGGGAGCTCATGCTAATAATAAGTGTACGTGTGGGAGCACGTTTGTTGAGAGGTAGAATAACCTCACTATACCCTCCTGACCATAAAGAAATACTAAGTCCTTTGAAGAGTGTTTTTCGCATTTGCAATTCTGAGGCTAAGTATCAGTGATGGGCAAGGATCTTTTCCACAGTGCTGTGTTTTAGCATTCTTTGCGACTTTCACAATGCTACATGCTTTTCATGAAAGCACAGGCATGCTCAAATGCAAGTTCTCAAGGTCCACATTCAAGCCAGCTGTGATGAGGCATACTGTAGCTTAGCTATGTTTCTGCTCGGCAGCGTTTGCTTTCTGTGCCATTTTGCTTGCTTTTCCCGCTGCTGATGAGTTCACACCAACTGTCTGTGACCACTAAAAGAACCAGACTTTTCTGGCCAACAGCTGTTGTGTACTGTCGATGTGCAGGAGCCACACGAAAAGTTGGGGCTATTCAATAACCTGCAGGCAAGGGCCAGCAAACTTCAGAGTGATGTACGCTCCCTGCTACGTGTAGAGGAATAATGTTTGTCTCGTGTTCATGCTAGCATTATGTAACGAATGAGCAGGTTTATTTGAAGATGTCCAGAAGCGTTACAGGGCTTCTTTAACGATGCAACATTTCAGTACATCATCAGATGGCCATTTACCTGCTTCTTGGCCACTTTTCTGGCAGAAGCAAAAGCAAAGATTTCTCTACTTTTGCTTCTGCTGGAGGAACTGCTTCAGTCAGGTCGCCTAGAGAAACCTGACCAATTTGCACCATATTGAAAATTGCATAGAAATGTACATGAAAAACGGTGGAGAATTCAGCTATTGGAAAAAATTAGCAAGAAGTCTTTCAAATGAAACTTAAGGCTCTGTGTGCGCGAGAACAGACGTTTATGAAAGTATTGTCTCGAGACTAAGCAGGTTTATTTTATATAATGTTCAAAGCATGTTGCAGGACTCCTTAAAGTATTACTTCAGAAGTGACGTTGTACTGTTGTGATCCACTGTTTATAGATTCTTTTATTTTACAAAGGATCTTGTGATTCAGGAAAACAAGCAGTCAACTGCAAAAAGGTGAACACTTTAATTATAGCTGTTAAAGTGTGTGCAAGTGTGTAACATGTGGATATAAAGACAACATAATGGGTTAGCGGGAGATACTGTCAAACTTATACTACCAATGGAACAAAACACAGCAACAATGAAGGAAAAAAAAAAAAAAACACTCGCTTGATAGTCTCATGGCAAGATCAGTGAAAGCTGAACCACTGAGAAGCACATTACGTCAAATGTCAGTTTAAAACTGGTGAGGCTAAGCATAAAATCTTGTTGCAATTTTGCATTCTCCCTTTCAATGAAATACCTTGTTAACAATGTCACGCCATCGCACACATGATTGACAGCCTCTGAAGCAATTCATTTCGCAGTTACATTGATGTTTGCTTTCTTTTCTTTTCTTTTTTTACTTGTTCTTTCATGCTGTTTTTGTGAAACACTAGGTTGGCAGCAGTGCTGACATTTGTGAAACCCCGTACTCACAAACCTAGTTCAACTCTAAAGTAAACATTCAGCAGATATCTACCTGGCTGGGAACAATCAAATTAAAGAATAAAGAACACTCTAACCAATGAAAACTTAAGAAAGCCACACACCTGTCAAAGCATTACAAAAAATGCATATAAGCGGTGCTACATCCCCTGCCATCTTAACCCTGAAGAAGGAGCCGGTCTAGCTCCAAAATGTAGCTTTTAAAATTAAAATAAATTTTGGTTGGAGTTTCTTTGATTTTAATTTAGTTCAACTCTGCCAAGTAAAGGGCAGAGCTGACCCCTTGCCCCCTTCAATTGGAGCAATCATTACTCTTCAAGAACATCAATTGGCAATTCCTAAGCTACAATTTTGTACTCGGAGCGAGAGGCATTTTTCAAGCAAGTATATACCCCAGGAATCAGTGAGGACTGCAAAGCACAGTGACAACTTCATTTGAGATTGAGAGGCAGTGCTATCCTACACTAGCCAGAGCAGAGGAACATCTATGAATATGGGGGCAAGGATCACATTCTAGCATTTTGGAACATAAAAGATATTAATGAAATGTGCAATCAAATCAATATAAAGTCTCATGGTGTTACGCATTAAGCATTCCTAGGTTGTAAGCCTGCAACCTCCACAGCAGCAAGTAAAGCACAAGGTAAACATCAAACCCAGTCATACCTCAAAAAGCAGAGGCCTCGCACAATAATTCAAGCATGAACAGGTGAACATGCAGCATAGAGCACACATAGAAAAAGCACACAAGGATACAGCAGAACATACCTTGCCCTTTTTAAAGTTTAGCCATGATGACATACTGAGAGGAGAGAGAATAAGGAGAAACTGCATGAGACACAAGCAGGAGAGGCCTTTTTAAAGCAACAAGCCGCCTGTCAGCACAAGAGAAGGCTGCAAAAGGAACTTCATTGCAATGACAGCTCACTAAAGAAAAAAAAGTTATGCAGAGAATTGCAAGGAAAAAACAGCAGCTATCTGCATGAATCCAGTCCTTTACACAGTAGTAGTGTAACCCCATGAATTATGGCACATGCATTTGTGCAAGCAAATTTCACTTTTTTTCTTTTCATTATAAAACAATCTTTCCACAGATCCCGGTGTCCTGTACAGCTTCGAGATTCCTTCAAAGAAACAAGAGTTTTCATTAGAAAATTTCACAAATGGGAAGCTCTTCCAAAATTCCAAATGTACTGCAGTGACTGCAATTAATGTTAGGAAAGAAAACTTCTCAATAGTGGCATTAAACTTGAGCAGCTATGGTATCAAGCCTCAATTCCTTGCACGTGCAACAAAAAGGTACTTTACTTTTTAACACGACCCGGTCAGAATATGTGCGAAGTCCAATGCCGCTTCAGACGTGGAGACGACTGGTTACATCATGGAAATGGGAGGTGGTGGTTATGTGGTGCCACATACCACCAATGCCTGCATTCACACCGTGACCGCACTGCCATGTTGCCAAAAGCGAAGTGCACCAAGCACTCAATGGTATAAGAGGTCAAAGGAAGCCTTCACATTCCCAGGGGAGCAACAGCAAGGGATCAGGCTTAACCCATGTCGAATGTGGAAAAGCGCAGATTGAATAAGCATGAAAGGGTTGATTTGGCAGCACATGGCCAACTATCAGCAACATGGTCATTGTGTGGTCATCAACCACTTCTCTTGGCTGACAAGCATGCATGAGTGGTTTGTGATACCACGTGACCGCTACCTCTAATTCCCATGATGCAAATGACCTCCAGCTTGATGATCAAAGCTGTGCTGCAGTTGGCCTTTGTATTCAGCTTGTTGCACAGAAGTTGACTTAATCATTTGCTGCACTCTTGAAGAAATGGATTTATCCCCTTAATTACAAAGTCGACAGCTATTAATAACGCAAAGAAAAAATTGGAGACAAGATTTTCATGTCAGTACTCCTCTAAAGAAGCAAAGTACAACAACTGCCAACCTGAGAAATCTAGAATTAAAGTTAGTTGTGCAATTCAATGCTGAAATTTAATGTACACATGTACATTATGACTTAATGGTGACACCTGCCACAGTCTTCCTATTCTCCAACAAACTCTGCACACGACCTTTCTGCTTTTTCTACAGCTTGTGCAAAAAAAAAAAAAAAATATGAATGTGACTTACTACAATGGTACAGAATCTTCAAAACTGGAGAATTAATGGCAACACACAATAAACTGACCTAAGCTAAAGGATTAGCATGTACAGTGCAGACCATTAGACACTGTCGAAAGCTGAAAGGTAGCAGTGGTGTGTTAGCCAGACACCGCTGCTCCAAAGGAACAGCACCTCCCAGGCACGCACCTGCGCTGGAGGCACCCGGCCAGATGTGATGAAGTATCCTCGAGGGGAATTGAGCAAGGCATTAGGTCGCCCCAAGCAACGATTGAGAGAAGACATGTTGTAATCTACATTAATCTCGATTAGTTAAACAGTTTTCTCACTCTAACAGGTGTTGAATGCAGAAAATCTTGCCTTGCAAGGTAGCTAAATTTGGAAGGATGACTACACACCACAACTTAAGGGCACCACAGGGTATGAAGAAACAAAAGAAGCAGCAACCAAGTGAACAAGACAGAACACAAGTTAGCCGTTCATTCTCCATCAACACCACCTAGCCTCTGCTAATAACCAGGGACACATATTTGGCATCACAAATGTTATGTTCACTGCTATTGTTGCACACAGTATTTGCTGTCTAGCCTCCCACAATGAAGAAATTAAAAATTAAATTCTCTGGTTTTACGTGCCAACACCACTATCTGATTATGAGGTCTGCTGCAGAGGGGGACCCCGGATTTTGACCCCCTGGGATTCTTTAATGTACAGCCAACGTATGGTACACGAGCGTTTTTGCATTTCGCCCCCATCAAGATGCCGCCATCGTGGCCGGGATTTGATCCCGCAATCTCGTGCTTAGTACTCCAATGCCATAGGCACTAGGCCACTATGGAAGGTCAATGGAGAAATCCTTTATCATAGATGAACACGAACCTTGCTCTACTAGACTTTCATAAGACTACTTTTAAATGCTTACTAAAACCGGCTTGGTTCCTGCCTTTGAATCACATTTGGTGTTGGTGCCTTGAATCTGCTAACAACACGAACACTTTTGATGCAGCGCGAAACGTAACACGGACACAGGAAGGCACATATATAAAGACATCACACAGCACTAGTAGCAACAACAATGTTTATTGTCATAACCAGATCGCTTATATACCACATGCGCCATAGCAGACATAGATCACATGGAAGCACTAAGAAATGTGTGCGATGAACGTCACTCCATCAAACCATACTCATGACCAGCCGTAACCTACCTGAACAAATTGTCCCTGCTGACACAGGAAATCTAACTCCTTAATGCTTGCTAATGCACAAATCACCAAGTGCATTGATATGCTCTGCCTCGACAATTAATTGGGTGATCTCATCTTTATATAGACCAAAAATGACTTCTATCAAATAAAGGTAGGCAAGGACATGCTTGGGCATGGAGGGCAAGAAACCCAAAAGGCGGCAGAGTTTTTGTTGTTACTGTGCTCTCTCAAAAGCTCATTTAAGTACCTACTGATCTGGCTGACATATTGTTTCCCACAGGAGAGTGCAATACGATAAATCACAAATGCCTTGCAATCTATGAACTTGTTTTTATGCTTTATTGTGCACTTAACTTTTTCTGTCCTACAAGGATTTGTGTTCACACAGAGCCTTCCAAGCTTATCGGGTACTGAAAGAAAACACTCTAATGTTATCGTGGAGTGCCACCTTAAGATTATGTGAGAGTTCGTGAATATAGGGGATTACAGCTATGCCGCTCGTTCCTGCACTTGCACAGTGCTGAGTGTTAGATTGGCCTGAACTGCCGCACCTTCTTTTAAGCTGCTTTTCTCCTACAGACACTAAAACATGGTCTGGATAGACAGCTTCCTTTAAGCGTGGAGCCTTATTCTGGAAGCTATCCTTCATTAGGTGAGTGCAAGAGTTCTTTAATGCATTCCTGAGGCATATTGTCGCAATGCCCCTCTTGGTTAGTTTCGAGTGGTTAGAGTGAAAAGGGAGTCAAGCTTTGTTAGCCTGTGGATCACACTCTTAAAACAGTTACATCCTTTGGGTTGTATCTTGTCCCACAACAATAATCATCATCTGTCTTGCCCGTATTTCCTTTTTTTTAACGCTGCGAGCCCGGCACTTCCAAGTCATGAATGGCTTACGTGTTATCAGCGTCGCACAGCATTCTGGACAGGAAAGTAGCAAGCGCAGAGTTTTCAAGAAAGGAAACAGAAGCAAGACAGATGACGATTATTGTTGTGGGACAAGATAAGCCCCAAAGGGTGTAATCTTTTTTAAGAGTGCATAGCACTAGCATAGCTGGTTGTTGGAGCAAACAAGTTTCAAGTCCAGAAATCTAATGGTTCTGTCAATTGGCCATTAAACTGTCACCTGAAGAGAATTAAGACCATCACAGAATGCAGTCAACACTTCCTTGCTTTTGTTTTGAAAAATTTCTCAAGAGCAATCAATAAAAATAATGATATCAATAAATCAAAAATGGGATCACACATGCACTCAGGCCTGCCCTCACAGCCAATTCACACCTTTTTATTAGTTTCTTTACCAGTAGATCAGAGCACTGTTGCCAGCTTCTGTGGCTGAACACTCGCTAGCATGATGTCGCTGATAGCACATCTACACTTGCCTATGCCACGGGGGTGAGTCTAGTGCATGTGAAATACAGAAAATGTTATAAAATTTTTTTACATGAACATTAGCCAGCTACTGTGAAGCAAATGGCACATTATATGAGCATGTTCATAGGTCTCAGATTACACAAGAAAAGGTTTCAGCAGAACATCAAGCAGAAAGACAGGCAACATAATGGATGCCTGAGCACATATCGAGCGGCTAGGATGCTTTTTACACATGTTTCAATACCTTTTGCACTACCCAATTGCACTAACTACTACTGCTACTTCTTAGAATGACAGAAAGTTGAGTATTTCTTTTTCTTTTTCTTTTTCTATTATACGTTAAGACTGTATGAAGTTTGCTGTGCTGTCGTTCTGCTGCCTTGTACGGATGGGAGGTGGGGCTAGTCAAGATGCATTAGCGCAGCTTTTCTCCCACTTTCCACGCCACAACTGCTCTGTGTAAAAACACACTGTACTGTTGGTGGTGAAAATAAACTTCAACTTCAACTTCAACTTGGTTGGAATTCATGTTACAGAAAGGCACGCATACAAAACAAGGAAGTACGGCAGGGCGTTTGTGCGGTCCTTCTTTCTTTTGGTGTCCACGTTTTGTATGCCTGTCTCTCCATACCATGACCTACATCATCCCTTTGTAAGACGTATAACAAATGTGGGCCAAGGAAGATGATTACTGTCACACTATGGATTCATTATGAGACTCAAGATTTTTTGTCATAGCAACAGTACCAACAGGGAAAAAAAGATGTCGTAAATAGGTGGTTTAAGTAGTAAAGCACACCACAGCAAGATACAAGCCTTTAAAAGAATATTGGAATATCGACGCCTTAAATAAATGTATTGCAGAGACCACGGGAGAGGTAAGCCATGCCTAAGCAGGGTCGTCACCTACCCTGGTTCAGCTGCTTAAAACCTTCATGCCTCGTTGACAATTTCAGCTTTCTTTTTATCTGATCTGAACATTTGCAACTTGTACTACATATTGCTTTAGAAAAGCAAGGGTTGGAAGGGAAAACTTTATGACAATGTGCCTTTGCTGCGACATACTCCAGCACCCATGGTGGTTAAAGAATTATGACAAATACAACACAATTACTGAAGGGAAAACTGGGGTTTGCTTACCTTTTAGGCTCGCTAGATGACTGCTGGAATAAGAATAGAAATGCGCACATAAGATACACTTAGCTCTCATACCTGTCCCGCAATTAACTATGAACCTTTTTAAAGAAGAGGATTGTAGTTAGCGCAACTTACCTCATCAATAAGTGTTTCGAACTGTAAAAGAAAGTAAAGAATAAATAAATGTATACATACCACACTTCATTACATCACACTTTGCGACTGCAAAATTGGCTAAGGATGAACCTTATGAATTACTAACCCACATATATTTCAACATAAATAAGAAACTGGCTTTGCACTACGGCAAGAGTGATGGAATAGTAAGAAGTTACTTACTTCGATGAGGCTCGACGTATCGAAGTAACCGGCCGGTTTGACATGCCTGGCGAGATAAAAGCCGGTAGTCATCAAAATCACAATGGAGAAAGTCGAGTAACTTCTTTAAGACTGGCACGTTAAGACAAAAACAGCTACTGTCACGCCTACTGTAGATGATGTTATTATATGCCTTAGGAGAGAATTGCTTTGTGTGCTAGCACAGTGCAAAGGAAACTGATCGGTACAAGAGATCATATGAACGAAGTAGCCGTCAATCACTTCTAGTTAAAGAAGAATAAGTGCACTGTTATTAATAATATATTATAACTGGGGTGAACAACTCTGCATAGAAGTGCAATAATTCCAAGCATTCTAAGAGCTGGTTGGCAATTCGCACATCGTTTTCTCTTACCTAACTCGCTTGTTTTGCTCTTTACAGCAATAGCTGAAACAAGAGCCCATTCCTTTGAAATAATAAATGATCATTTAACTTCCTTCCCTCCAACTACCACCATAACTCTTCGGTGTATGTAACGGTGAGCACAAAACCGCACGTTGTAAGAGCCAAGGCATAATCTTCAGGTGCAGACACAAACCGCGAACTCTTCACCCTGGCGCGGCGGCTTTCCCGCAAGCACCAATGGAGTATCTGAAGCTTCCTGTACATGCATACACTTCCGTTCAAATAACAACTCCAGCCTTGCTCCAGCCGTGACCGCTTTAGGCGCTGCCATCGCCCACCCCACGACAACCTGACGCGTCTCCCGGCCGTGTAGCGACGCCACTTAACTGACTTAACAGACCGCATGGACCGCATTTTGTGAAGTGATAACACCAATCTAGCTGACCTAGCCACTAGTCGGCAAGTGGCCCGCCCGCTAGCCGAAATTAGACTGAAACGCGCGGCCTCGACTAGCCTCGGGCTCGGTGCATCCTCCATGCATTCCCTTCTATGCATTCCCGGTGTTTGGCGGCTTGGGCACCCCACGTGCTGGCATGGGCACTAACGCTATTCTAGGCCCTTACCGTATTGTGTGGTCTTTCCGCTAGTTCGCACGTGTAGATTTCTTGCTTTTCGTCTTTTGAGTAGTCTGTTAGTAATTTGAAGTGTCATCTCGCCGAAAGTTCTAAGCGAAATGGTGATGTACCGTTTGGTAGTGGCTCATATCAGCGTGCAAATTTTAGTGAGTTTCTCACTTCCATTTATTTCTTTACAGCCAAAGGCTAATCAAGCCGAGAAAAAGAGGCGCATACAAGCTCGAACGTCAAGGCCGGTGCATCCAAATAGCCGAAAGGCTCAGCAGATTGCTAGGAAGAGGATTCACCACGGCAAAATCGCAACGTAAGGCTACGTTTTCGCATGCGTCTCATACTTGTACATACCTAACGTTCACTGTCAAAAACCTTCTTTTGTTTTACAGTAGGAAGAAGCAGTTGGCACACAGGCTGAAGAACAAACGTAAGTGCCGTTCATTCTGGGCGTCAGCGACGCTAAACATGATCGCTCTCTTTCAGTCGAGAAGCTTGCCTGGTTTCGTGAGAACATGCCTACCGTCGAAGCGGACCGGCTGTCCCCAGCGGAGTTTGACGCGCTGATTGAAAAGTAAGACTCACATTAATCAATTTCGGCTCTGAGGCCGCTCAACGTATGAGAGCAGTTGGCATTTGAGCGCGGTGTCACCAACGTCACGCTGGAGTGACAGTGATTTTACGCTCCATGTTGTTGCCACTTAATGGGCGCTTTATCATCTGTCACACTTACAGGTACTTCCGGCGTTTTGACGGGGAGCTTGAGCATGTAGATACCATCGAACGCATCCGTGGCACCGTCACTCAGTTCAGAGGGCGATTAGATGCTATCAAGATCACCCTCGAGAATGAAATCCGAAATTATAATTCATGTGGCATCGAAGCACCAGACTTGCTCTCGCCGGATGTTTTCAAGCTCTTTATGTAAGTTCGTTGCATCTGTCTACCTGTTCTTGCTTCAACTTTGTGCCCTATTGAGTGTCCTGACTTTGTGATATAACATCGTACATCTAACCTCTGTATTACGTGAAGGTGACGATTACTTGGTTACTGCACGTCTGACATTGCAAAACTGTGGACACTACTTGCGGACTAATAAGCACCAAGCCTTATACAGTTTGTTGTTGCAGTACAGTGTACTTAACCTAATGGCGAACTTATAACACCAGGGTTCGTACACCTCCTTGAAACACTTGAAAACCATTGAATTTGGAAAAACATATTCCAGGGTCCTTAAAACTCTTTGAAAATAAATGTGCTCCTTGAATTCCTTGAAAAGTGAGATTTGGTGCAATTTTTAATTCAAAGTAAATAACTTCACAGAGGACCTATGCCATGCACACTCTCTCTGTGGAAACAGTGCAGTATATTTTCCTTTAAGACTGTAGCTAAACGATTGCAATGTTGCATTTCCACAGCCACGAATGACAGGCTTGTTTCAATCACCGTTGCCATCAGGGAACTAGACAAAGCCAGATAACGTGACCGAGCCATGCCACCATTTTGCTGTTTTGCTAATTGGTTTACGCTACAGCCACCACGGCACCATTTTTGACCCATAGGCTCTAGAAATTCCCTGCGGAAAGTAAGTTTCAGCATTTGTCTGAAGTCGGATACTACTAACTATCATGCTAGAATGCGATCGACATCATTGCAGTGGGAAAGCCAACTGAGAAAAGCGACCTGAAGTGCTTGAAGCAAGTGTATAACTCAGTATTCTTAACTGCAAGGAATTGCAGCTAAGAAGGAGTTTCAATATTTGTCAGTGCGTATGTATGAATAAGGTTTGTTTTCCCTTTCTTGAGTTTTGAATGTTCACTCAAACGAACCCTTTAACACATTTAACTACACTTCAGATATTGCTCCTTCCTTTCTCTAGCGAGGTACAGATCATTGTGCCACTGGAGCGTTTTTATGCTTGCAGTGAAGCTTAGTTGCTGTCTTACACAACCTTTGCATCGCTATCAGAGTGCTTCGAAATGACCAGTTGGATGCACCGTACGACTACACTTTGTCTAGCCCACTCCGTGCAGCGCAGCGAAAGTCAAGGGTCGTGTCAACCAGAACACTGAAGTGCTCGGCCATTGTCCTCCTCTGATTGCCCTCTGCAGAGCACTGACTGAATGAAAGCTTCACTGAAGGATCAGTGGCAGAGAATGGGTCACACCTCCCAGTGCCTCCTCTATATTTTTCAATGCCAGCCACATGCGGCCGATCCAACCCTTCACCATACTATCCTATCGTCTTTTCCTACTGTGGGCTAACGTTCACGCCTGCTTTACAGTCCAGGGTACAGTACCATCTGGGTGGCACCTCACAACGGAAGCCGTAGGAAAACTGACAGATGTGTAACAATCTAACAGATGCAGGGATGGAGTGTCTACCGCTTCTCCGCCAGAATGGCAGCGGCGTGCGCTCAGGTGTACATGTGATGCAAGCAGTCGTACCATCTGGGTAGCGTCGCATTGTGACAACTCACTGATCTAAGGCATACCAACAGCTCCCATTGGGGAGCAAGCAGTTGCATTGGCATTGAAAAAATAGGCAGTGATGCCCGTCCTTTCTCAAAATGTTCAACTGGCTCTCAACACTGATTGGCTGACACATGCCCTAGCCTTGGAGTTGGTGAGATGGGAGTATAGTGCCATTGTCTGCCCCAGTTCATGATAACACTGATATGTTTATTGAGACAGGCATAGCTGTTGCTAGTAGGAGGATACTGGAAAGGTCATTCATATACGTGCTTCACCTGCACATTTTCTATCTTCATTGCATTGAACTTTTCAAACATGACTGGAACATGAGGCATGTGAAAGTGCATGCAGGATTGTAGTCAAGCATAGAGCCTGTGGCAGTGTTTCGTGCTTACGCTGTTTAACCTGCAGATCTTTTTTTTTTTTTTGCATTTATTTGCCAGCAAGCACTGTGAGAAAATGCATCATTTATGCTTCACATTTTTAATGCTGTTTGTGTATTTTTCACATGATTTGTTCATTTCCTTAAGAACCTGTGATTTTTGGAAAATTCCTTTCAAGGGCCTTGGAAGACTCCTTAGATATAGGTTTAGTACTTGCAACCCCCAAAAGTGTAGATCTAAGGCCAGCACACTTTAGGATAGTATGCATAGTTAGGAATCGCTGTGCTGGGTAGCTAAAAGAGTCCTTGAAACATGTAGGAACATCCCTCAAGGAAAGCTTTTGCACCAAAATTTTATTACAACACGCTGTATTGAAATAGCTACAAGTAGTTAAATATTGTCCTCTCAAAGCTCGACATTCTTCCTATAGTACTTATATTCTGTGTGGGAGAACACATGCAGAGAGACATCACTTTGAGGATAGGGATCTGTTTAAATTGGAAGGTTTATATATGCTTTACTCTTGATGTTCACGACCTTCGTGCCCTACCAGATTAATTCATTTGTACACGACTGTCAAAATTGCTCTCAATCTCTTTAGTGGCACTTCAGTATTTGCTTAACCTGCCGTGATTTCTTGGTGGCTTTAATGTTGTGCTGCTAAGCACGAGGTCGCAGGATCAAATCCTGGCCGCGTTTCGGTGGGAGCAAAATGCAGAGACAGACATGTACCATGCATTGGATGACCCCAGGCGGTCAAAATTTATCCGGAGGCCCTCACTAAGGCGTGCCTCATACTGGGATCCTGGATTTGGCACATAAAACCCCAGAATTTAATCAAAGACAGTATTTGCTTAATCCAGAGTCGCAAAGTCTGCATTGTTTGGCAACCTGCATTATGCCAGATTTGAAGTAACTATTATTTGATTGTGTGCATGCTAGTTTTTTTTGTTCGTTTGACTAGACATGGTTGTGTTTTTCTTTTGCTTTAGCAAAAGTGAAAGTTGTGTTATCCTTGCATTACACTAGATTGCCCAGTCAAAGGTGTAAATCCCTATTACCATGTAGAATGTATGTAAAGCTCTTGCATGAATATTGAAGCTTATAGCTAAGACAGAGAAGAAACTGTAGAGTTGTAGCAGCTGTGGAGAGACAGAACTAAAAGGAATATTTAGAATTTTGAGTAAAATATTTTGTACCACCTGTTCCTTTAAAGTTTTATGGTTTGGATAACAAGAGTGGCCATTAAAAGTAGTGGCAGTGTGAGTAATGAAAGTGTGTTTGGTGGCATGCCTAGCATGCTATTCCAAATGAAACCGGTGAGAAATGAAATGATAGAAGTGGGGCACATGACAAACAGCATACACTAAACACACCCGCCGTGGTTGCTCAGTGGCTATGGTGTTGGGCTGCTGAGCACGAGGTTGCGGGATCGAATCCCGGCCACGGCGGCCGCATTTCGATGGGGGCGAAATGCGAAAACACCCGTCTGCTTAGATTTAGGTGCACGTTAAAGAACCCCAGGTGGTCAAAATTTCCGGAGTCCTCCACTACGGCGTGCCTCATAATCGGAAAGTGGTTTTGGCACGTAAAACCCCAAATATTATACACTAAACACACCACAACGTACAAAATTGCTAGTATTTTGTAAAAAGTGCCTTCGTTGTATGGGAGGCGCAGGTGGCACTTCTCCATAGTCCAAGTACATGTCGTAGTTCAAGGCCTAATGTGGAGGCATTTAAAGCTAGAACGTGCCTTTTCTTGTAATTTTTTCAGTTCAGCAGCATTATTTAAACTTCTATGGCTGTATGTGTGTGTGCACACGTACATTGGACATCAATGCATGATGTGCCTCTGTTGTGGTACTTGCAGTCTATCTGAACAGCAGAAGTACATTAAAAGATTTTTGCAGCGAAGCTGTTACTGCAACGAGAAGTGCTCGAAAGCATAAACAAGCACAATGTAAACACTGGCATGTATGTGCACACATACACCTATACAAATGACGAAATGTCGTGGCATGCTCAAAATTGGAGGCAATGACGAAAGTGGTAAATGGTGATGCATGGGAAAATTTTAAAATTACAAGTGTAGGGCGAGTTATGTGCACTGTGGAAGTTACACCACACGTTTTGATAATTGCTTGCCTGGGCCCATTTCCAGTTCATATAAAAGCTCTGCGAGATAGTAGAGTATGTATACCTATGCCGTCGAGAACACGTTGGCAAAATTTGTAGGATAAATGAGCGAGCCACAGGGTAATGTAAAGATTGTACCGATTTGATTTCAGAATGCTTTAGAACTTGCCAGGAGACCAATACGCTTGGTGTAAAACAAATAAGTGGATTTGGTTGACAATTTGTAGAGATATGTGTGCTTGGCTGGCGGGTACAATCTGAAAAGTTGTGGACCAGCTAGTGTAGTCGTGATGAAACGACACGGAAGTCACGGGAACGCCTTCTTGTGTAGCGAATAATTTTGAAATTGTTGGTTTAAGGGAATGTGTGGAGATTTCAAGAAACTTTGCACACATATAGTCATAGCTATGTGAAGCACGTGTTAAGTTTCCTTTGGAGTTCAGTAATGTTAACTAAAGAGCAACAGCAATAAAATTTTGCTGACTTAATTGGTTATAATTGAGTAGTACATATATGATTGAAGCAATCTTGTAGAAGCTGCAGGGCTGGTAATAGTCAAGTTTTTTTTATTAACAGCCTTTAAACAGCACGTTAGTAGATGACGTGAGCACCTGGTGATTTGTGAGAATGACTCGTGTCGTAGACAATGCCGTAGACTGCCACATTTGGAGTTCATGCCCAGTCACCGCACTGGCTCTCTAATGTCCTTGCAAGTTGTAAGGGTGGCATTTTTTGGTATCAAAATTGTCCATTTTTGCAAACATTTCATCATACATCCACTTGTATTTCAAATGTAAAATTTTGCCCAAATGCTGCTGAACTAGGCATCTATGTGATCCAAAATTACATTGCAGTTGATCTTTAAGAGTGCTTAGTGCAAGAGGGTGTGCTTTCAAGGTTGCAGCAGCCGTAGAAGCACCAGCAGCAGGCTAAGGGAGCACAAGCTGGGACGCGTTTCCTGGAGATTACCTGGTTTTGCAGGGTGTGGAGAAAAGAAATAGGGGCGGGAGGGGGGGAGGATCTAGTTGCACTACCAGTTTCACTGTTATACTGGGTTGTAATTCTGCAAGCTTTCACAAGTCATATTTTTCATTTTTCACTGTTATTAAAGTGTAGACTTGGGAGTAGCTTCAGCTTGCAATGTGTTTTATAAAATTTCCATGCTTTTTTTCAGGGAGTGGGATGGAAAGTGTGTGGAGTACCTGCCAAAAATAGACATGCGTACGACCTCCAAGGCAATGCTAGAACGACTGGCATCCAAATGAGAGACAAAATACTTGTTTTCATTTATTGAGATTGTTACATCTGTATATTTATAGAAACCTGTAAAAATTATGTATAAAAACTTTAAAAACTTGCTACTCCATTTTTTTAATTCCTGTGCCACACATGGTGCAGCTGTTCCCGTTCACAGTTGACTTGCTAACTTAACGTTGGTTGTTTAACCTTCCTTTTGATCTGACTGCATTCACGCCTTCCAAAATACTTCCCTGCCTTTTAAGCACTTCCTTTAATTTGTACACCAGCTAATTGAGCCAATCTTGCTGATCCCACCAAGGTTGAATTAAGGAGCAGCAATTGTAAAAAAAGTCGAGTAGGGATTTTTGCTGTCTACACACCATGTAGAAAGGCTTGTACTGTTGGCACAGTAGCTTGTGATCTGCATATGACTGGCTCATTTGTGCCAATACCTATCACAGAAATTGCAGTTTCAGCCTGTTTGTTTTGTGTGCACTTGGTACCACTATTTTACTGGTTTTTCTGGAAGAAGAAAAGAAACATGTTGGCTGCACCAGCTGTGGAAAAGCAAGCTCAGACAAGCAACTTGGAGAGTGCAATTTGTGGTACTTGTTCCCATCCTGTCTCCCATTCTTTTTTTCTATTGCATCGCTGGTTGCCTTGATAGGCTTCCCTTCTTGTGAGCTTTGAAAGAAATCTTTTCCACTTTATAGGTCAAGTCGGGCAGAAGCTTGTGTCACAGTGCCACTCTTGAGCTTGTACAGTGGCCCACTACCATGTTCATACCTGCTAACTCTCCCGATTTCACTGAATTCCGACTGATCCTCCCGATTGTATGAACACAGCCATAAGTCTCCCAAAAAACTGTCTCAACCCCATGACAAAAATATGATAAAAGAAACCATGTCTTGCAGCAATGTTACATTGCAATTGCTTTTATGTACAATGCAGCTAGCCATAATTAGATTCAAATTCAAGCCGTGTGTGTGTAGGCCTAACTCTGTTCGCTTCAGATAGACATGCGTTGTGGAGTACGCATGTTAGGAATGAAAAGGCACCAGTCATGGGACATGGTACGTGTTCCTTAATTATACACACGCCATTTTTGGTCACAGTACATATGTTGAGACATCTAATAACTTGACTGGCAGCCTTCAGAGCTGTTTCTGACGTTGCTGGAGCTTTTTAAAATAAGTAATCTTCTTTTTCTTTCTTTTTGTCGTCCCCCTCTCTTCATAAATTTTAAGTTGTGCAGATTGGCAGGTATGCATGTCTTAATGTGGCTATTACCATTATTTCATTTTTAAAATTTTCTTTCCTCAGACATGGTCTAGGAGCAGGCCGAGACAAAAGCTGAGCAATGCCTGATGAGGTCTTGTCCCCCTTTTCACAAATACGCAGCTGTTTGGCAATTAACAGTTTGGCCGGTCAGATTCTGTACACTTGGAACTAAATTCAAGTACATAACTGGAGACAGTTAACAACTGTTCAATTTCAACAAGTAAGTATTGTTGCGGATGAGATGGATTTAATTACAAAATGATCTAGGGGGCGTAGAGACGAGATCGCAGGCAGTCGGGCCTTTTCTACACTGCGCACAGTTCTTCCATCTCCTCTTCTTTGGCTCCGCTGCACAGCGTAACATCTTCCTCCGGCGCAGATGAAGCTCGTCAAGCGAGTTTGGGATCCACATAATTGGCAGTTGATTCGGGAACCCTATGATGGTAGTACGGCATCCCAATTCCTGTGATCAGCTGAGACGTACAGTGACAACATCGTAAGCGTACTATTTGTGCGTTTGGCGAGGCCATTTGTTTGTGGGTGGTAGGGCGTTGAAACAACAGATAGAAAGGCACATAACCGGTTACTTCATGCTTGGCTGTATTGTATGCGTACGTGACAAAGGGCAGCACGGCATCCCAATTCCTGTGATCAGCTGAGACGTACAGTGACAACATGGTAAGCGTACTATTTGTGCGTTTGGCGAGGCCATTTGTTCAGGCGGGCCACATGAACCACTTGAGTCTTCCACGACCGGCGATTATTGGCAGTCAGTTTTGTGATGACGTAGTTGAAATTGACATCACTTAGTTGGCTGAGTATCACCAATGGACTGCTGTGGGTTGAGACGAACTTGCGATACAAGCCTTTCTTCCGTAGGGGTGTCCACAGTAACACATGATCGCCAGGGGCGAAAGTGACATGTATATGCCGGGCGTCGTAGCGTGCCTTGGTTGAAAGTTTCGAAGACCATGTTCTTAAGCGAGCGAGCCAACATGCTTCTGCACGACAGAAAGTCTGTGGAAAAGATGTGTCTTCGTTCAGTGGTAATAGCAAAATCGTGTCCAAGAACGTTTGGGGACTGCGAGTTACTTGATGGTTACTTGATGCTTGGCTGTATTGTATGCGTACGTGACAAAGGGCAGCACGGCATCCCAATTCCTGTGATCAGCTGAGACGTACAGTGACAACATGGTAAGCGTACTATTTGTGCGTTTGGCGAGGCCATTTGTTTGTGGGTGGTAGGGTGTTGAATGGCGATTAGTAGAACGGTAAAGGCGCAGCAGTTCTTCAACAACGTCAGCGGTGAATTGCCGTCCACGGTCACTTATAACAACACATGGAACGCCGTGACGCAGGATGACAGAATGAAGCAGAAAGCACGACACATCGGTGGCAGTAGCAGATGTAAGCTACGCAGTCTCGGTGTAGCGCGTCAAGTAGTCAACGCACACGATAACCCAGCGACGACAGGTAGAGCTCTTGGGAAGGGGGCCGAGCAAATCGATACCCAACTTTTTCAAATGGTAAGGTAGGTGGTTTCACTGGTAGCAAAAAGCCTGCAGGAGGCGTCCCTGGCTTCTTATGATATCGACAACCTCGGCAACTTGGAATGTACCGTCTTGTGCTCTTCCATAGCTTTGGCGAATAAAAGTGCTGGCATAATCAATGAAGCGTGTGAGCAAAGCTAAGGTGACCCGATGTGATGTCATCATGCATGGTGCGAAGAATAGCAGTATGCAGGCGTTGGGGCATGACTAGGAGCAAGAAAACCCCTTCGGCAGAGTAATTTTTTTTGTAAAGTAGGCCGTTGCACAGCGTGAAGGGCGTTGTCTGACCTGACGTGCGGGCAGTCTTCAATAGGGGCATGAGTGTATGAGCGGTATGACTGAGGCAATGATGGACAGGCATGTTCGTAGCCACCCACTGCAGTCTTTGCACACTGAAAAAGGTATAATATACTTAAACTTGAACGAACCCGCCGTGGTTGCTCAGTGGCTATGGTGTTGGGCTGCTGAGCACGAGGTCGTTGAATCGAATCCCGGGCACAGCAGCCGCATATCGATGAGGGCGAAATGCGAAAACACTCGTGTACTTAGATTTAGGTGCACGTTAAAAAAACCCCAGGTGGTCGAAATTTCCGAAGTCCTCAAAGGCGTGCCTCATAATCAGAAAGTGGCTTTGGAACGTAAAACCCCATAATTAAAAAAATATTAAACTTGAATGCATCTTTGCATTTTTAAATCTGCTTGTGTACATGAAGTAAATGTGATCCAGGCTCAGTTGCAGATTTGTGAGCTCGCAGCCTGCTTAGTGTAGTGACTAGTTATGTACAGCTGCCACAGCTCAGTCTCAAGTAATGGCATGTAAAAAGTGGCATCCTTTCCTAATTATGTTTCACTTTATGCTAATGATGCAAATGTCTGGACCTTGTCACTAGTGGCAGCTGAAATTTTTGGGTCAATATACGTGGTGCCAGATGGAGCTACTGTACATGGCTCCCTCACATTAACTCTAGTTCCAGATAATATGTGCTGCCATACGTAGCCTCTTGCAAGACTTGGGAGATCAATGGCTCTAGGTGGCTTGTCAGTGCTATATATTGTACAAAGCATAGACTTAAATTGCAACCAATAACTAATTCTATTCCTTGTAATTAAAATAGTATAAAGGTAGTGCTATATTTTGTACAGACTTTTGCACTTCAGCATCTCTTTTTCCACTGTTCCGTTAATTAATTGCCATAAATTCAGACTTGATGAAACAGCAAAATGGCAATAGAACTTTCTTGGAGTGCACACTCTGTGAACTGTCAAGTTTCACTCAAAACAGAGGGCATATCGTGCAAAGACAAAAAATAATGGTTATACAGATATTGCACAAGGCACAATGTTTGCATTGGCCAACATCAGGTAATTCATGACTTCTATATGTCTGTGTGTTGTTAAAGGATATACAGGCTTTCTATTGCGATCGCATTTGTATGGACACCCCAGGTGAATTTTAGCCGTCGCTGTGATGTTCCTTAAAAGGTGCAAGTGCAATAAAACTGCACCACTGGCGGTCTATTCCGTGGGTGCAAGGGTGAGCTGAGAAGGATGCAGCTTGATGCATGCTGTCTTCCTGCGCACAAGGGGGGGGAGGGGGAGGTGACATGCATCTCCTCCTCTAGCCTGGACGTGGCTGCGCATGATGCAGCTGAGCGCATACGTGACTTGAGCCTTGGAGGTAATCTGCAGTGAGAGCATAGACTGGGCGAGCTGATAAGGCTAGTAGCTTCATGTGCAGTATTGGAGGTTATGCAATCTCAAGTTTCTAAGATGCACTGAAACAAGAGGCAGCACGAAGCATTGTCACTTGTGCTACCCTCTTCCAACGCTCTTCAACATGCCATTGTAGGGTGCCTTGATGTGTGCACTCTTTGCTTAGGGTGAGGACAACTGTGTCATCAGCTACGGTGGCCATCATTCCGAGGCTCTTGGCAAGAAGTGCACCAAACTTGTCGGTTGTGCCAGACGCCTACATTCACGAAAAAAGGGAAGAAGCATGCTCTGCTATATTTTGTCTTTATGGAAACGCGAAAAAATGAACTGCAGAACATTACAGTTTACAAGACGAAGCTGCTGATAAATATATGCGGGCTTTCGTTTTGTCAAGCATAGCATGAAAATCATAAAAATGTTTGAACATCTTTCGACGAAACTGCGTGACAACAGCTATTGCACAGTCAAGTTTTGCGGCTAGCATATACAAGAAAAAGAAAGAAGACAAATGAACTGATTTCAGCAATGAAATCAGTTCATTGAAATGCTCTTGCCTTTCCTGGGAAGGCAAGATCGTTTAATTTTTCAAGGAAACTTCATATACACTCACACTTGTATGCATATCCATTCATCTATATTACTTGGATATAAAGCCCTTTTTCAAAGGGATAGCCCATCTCCTTGAGTGTCGCGTGCACTGTTGTTCAATAAGGAAACTCGATTTTCAAACTTTTAATTGCTTCTATGTTTGTGAGTAACAACACTTGCCTTTTTTTTTTTTCTAGAAAGGGTTTCTTCTCTGGTTGTCATTGATTAAATGTGTGTCTTCTTTGCTAACTCCAGCTTCGCTTTCAGTTTTATAGAGCTTTTCCTTTTATACGGGTGGTTCTCGTGCTGTTTTTAGTCGTAGCATGCTGTTCTTAAACTTCAGCTCATATTTTTTTGAAGTTGGCAAGTTGCTTCCTCAGCTCAGTTGAATCTTTTTGCCTGATATTTCAATTTTCAGCTGAAGTGACAGTAGGAAAAGATTCACGATGAGACAATCGGTAACGGAAGCAAGCAAGCAAGCATTGTTTCATGGAAAACTTTTTTTACTCCTCACTGTTACGTCCATAACAAATTTATACAAATTAGGTGAGTTGATACATGTGCATTCTCGTTACGAACATTGAGTGCGGAACCAGGCGTAAAAAAATAACGATCTGCCTATTTATTGTCTTCAATTTACTTGGCAATCTAGGTGAGTGGTCACCTTCTCTCCGAAGGAGAACATAGCTTGAGCTTCTTTCACTAGTCTGAGCTTCTTTTTTTCTTTTGTAGCTGCTTTCATGAAGCAGAGCCTGCTGATGGATGTGATAGCGTTAAAAAAATGCAGATCCAATGCACGTCTCGGAATCTGCTTTAGTGAAGCCATTAATCAAATGCTGTAAATTTGCCCATATCATTCCTGCCTTTTTGGCATAAGGAAACGGGGGGGGGGGGGGTGCACATGCTCTAGCGCATCCATGCTATGCAACGTGACACGGCAACAATCTCCGAGAGCTAGTTGGCGTTGGCATGGTAGAAGTATATGTTTGGTTGTGGCCTAATGGTTATGATCTGGCTGCTGTGCTGGGGGACCACAGTTCAATCCTACCATCAGGCACGTAGATATATTTTCTTTAAGTGCGAACTACTCAGCAAGACGGCAGCACCTAGCAGCCACGGCTAAGAAAGTCCAGGAGGGTTCGCAAAGAAAGCTTCACTTCCATAGTGAAGTAGCGAGCAACTATAAAACGACAGACCTGAATGCGGAAGATGAAGAGTACACTACCAGAAGGAATTTTGCATGCGATGATTGCAACCTTGGCTATTTACTGTGCATTTTGTCTTGGCTATTTACTATGCATTTTGTCTGTGCGTTATCTTTATGATAAGCGTTGTCATCCAAACTTTGCAAATAGTGTTAGATCACTTACTACAGCTATCAATCGAAGCGATAAAAGTTGAAGAAAATAAAATGTATATTTACAGAAAACATGAAATATTAAAGTTGCGTTGCTTGCTTCACATTTATTTCCATTTCCTGCACATCTATGTTCAGTCACTCGGTGTCTAAAATTGCAATACATTCAAGGAGATGAGAAGTACGTATAGGAAACACCGATGCCATTTGTGCTAATCATACTACTGTATAACTTTTCTGTGATGCCAAACAGTGGAACAGACGCATCATGCACCCAACACTAGGCTCGCCTACATGTAATGAGCTAAGTATAAATAACCCAAATAATGTTTCCCTTACACAACGCTTCACACCAACAATAAGATAGAAAGCACAAACGTGCAATGACAAACGTGGCTGTAAAGAATTCAGCAGTACTGTGATAGTCTCCTTTAATTTGCATGACGCATACAAGTTTTTTATTTTTGGCCCTCTAGAACATCCAACCATTTCTAGAATGATTGCTGCTACCGAAAATGCATACCTAAAGCATATGTGGCAAAGAAAATGCGCAAAAAGGACATGTCTCCGCGCTCACAGATGGCACCGCAAGGAGGAGTAGGCAAGAGAATGGCAGCGACGCGTCTCATGAGGCCTGCGCGGTAGCATCGCCTGTTTCAAAGAGTGGCACCACCCTAGCGGGGGCCACCACCGCGGCAACGTTAGGCCTAGCTGCTTCGACGTTCGCTACGAAGGTTCTTGCTGTTCGCCGTGTTTTTCATTAACACAATTCGCCGCTGTCAGCAATGTCATCGACTCCGCCTTTGTAATCTTCGTAATTGTTTTCGAGGCTCGTAAAGCGCGACGCGCCGCATAATACCGGTTCCCGAAAGTCAGCTTAGCTTTAGTACAGTAATGATACGCGGTGAAGCATAACAAGTGTGGAAAGGGGGCAATTGTCACGGGACACAGTATGTATTCCTTAATTATACAGGCGTGCACCCGTCATCTCCTGTCACAGTACGAGCACCAATATGCCTAATAAGTATACTGGCAGGCTTCAGAGCTTTTTCGGATGTGCCTGTGGCGATTTGAGTCCAAAAGGACCCCTCACCAGGTCTGGCCATTATGAGCTGACAAGCGCAGAGCATACATTGCGTGATAACAGTCGTGGTTGCAAAGTATTATATCGCATGCACAGCGGAAAGACCTGAAATGTCAAACCTAACGCCGTTTTCCCTTCTCCTCGCGGCCGCCGCGCTCCAAGCCGGAGGATGACGTACACGTGCTAGTGCGCCTTACGTACACGTTTGCACTGTGACGTCGCTCGTGGTGACACGCGACTTCAAGAATTATGCAAGGCAACATCTGTTATTTGTGTAATATGTTGCTTGAATAGACGAATTCAAGCTTAGAGAAATAACAAAACACAAACCGAATGTCTGCCCGCATATTTTTGTTTTGCTTCACACCGCAGCAAGAGAGATGCACTTCCGTTTCATCTGCTTGTTCCCACGTCGTGCAATCGCCCGCACAGACATCGAAAGCGCGGGATCATGCTCTGTGATCCGCTTGTGTCTGCCTCAGTATTTGTCTAGCACTGACTTACACAGCTAGTCAGGTGTCCTCGTACACAGTGCGCTATGCAAAACGAGACAATCACAACAGCTCGCGCACGACACCGTCAGCGCAAGTGCGCAGCGTCACAAAAAAGAAACAAAAGGCGAAGAAAAAAAAAATGAAGGCGGATCTCCTCGAGGTCCGGTGTGGGAGAACGCAGGAAAGCAATTTCGCTTGTGGAGGTTAGATGGGGCGAGCGGAGAGTGTCTTGCTTGGCAGTGGAGCTCACCTCCTGAAATCATGGGTTGGCGGCACCAAAATATTTCTATCTCGGCTATTAATGAGCCAATTTGATTTTTTTGTGTGGCAGAACGCTCCCTAGAGGACACGTAACAACTTCCAGCGTATAACCAAAATTTGTTATTGGGCCTGGTGAGGGGCCCTTTAAGGGCAGTAAAATAGATGCATTCGTTTTTTCAAACTGCCCTATTTTTCGGACGTTTTCGCGGCCCCTAAGGAGCGAGAAATCGAACGTTGACTGTACAACTGACCAAGAGGATGCTTCAAATGGTCTGTGGGGCGAACGCCCGGCAGAAGGAAGACGAGAACAGAAAGGACCTACGCATTGAAGAATGAACGGGAAAGTAAGTGTGCCACTGCTTTAAAGGAGCTCGAGCTCACACAAGAAGATAAAGTGTTGGCCGATGCTGAGATGCAGGTGCCCCTCGTGCAAACAAAATAAGCTCTTTAAAGCAGTGAAACGCAAGTGAGGCGTTGTGTGCGGGCTGAGAGTATGCGAGAACAGTTGAGGTTTACTTAAAAGCTGTTGCGAGAGAGAATATTACTTGCGAGAAAGTTCTGGCCTCATACGAATGAGCTTGCTATTGATAGAAATAGCTCATATTGAAAATATTTGCTTCTACAAGCATCTCCTTTTTATTTGCATTTTAGAATGTTCAAGTTGATTCGCAATAGATTTTACCGTCTTTTTTTTCGTAGGTATTTTATTTGCTGTGCATTTCACTAACCCCTCCCTTCTGTTTTCTTTACACTACTCCTTACTAGTAAAACTGGATTAAGTAGTTTTTCTTTGTTTGTAAGATACTTACCAGAGAGTGACAGCATCGGGTGACGTGGTGTCAGCCCATCTTGAAATAAAACAAAGTTCTCTTGTCACTCAGGGAATTTTACGAAGCCACTCAGGGAAAACTTGGAAAACTCAGGGAATTTGGAAATGTCAACTTGGTAGACATTTGCTGTTTTGGAGTTTTGTATAGTTTGCTCTTTGTAGTACTGCTAGTGATCCCAATGGCATCCGACGTTAAGAAATGGTGTTCTGCTCAAACTCTAGGCCTTTGGAGTGCTATCAGTGCAACAGAAGACTCACTCACTGTCACTTGCAAAATGACAACATTTTCACAATGGCACTGCCTCCGGAGCACCATCGCAAACCTCAATTTATGACACTTGTACGAGCTACATAATTACATTATAAGCTCATTATGAATGATTGTTTATACTCCTGTCACATGGGCACTTTCAAGAATGCTTGCAATGCAGTTTGAGCATTTCTGACTTTGATCTTGCTACGCACAATCATGCTTAATTCATACACTTGCTAATACACTTGAAATGTTCGATGCCGATCAACTTCACTGGGGACTAATACTGGCTGTGATGGGTACATTAGCTAGGATCAAAAGAGAATATGCCTAAAATAAAGCCTGTCTGGATTTTCTCTTCACCAGACGAAGGCATAGTTCTTTACTGGAGTTGTGCAGCGCAAGGACATAGACCTAAATGGGAACAACTGTTTGCAAGATATTGTACTTGTGAAACATGGAGTTTAGCCAAACCATAGCTGAAATGTGCAAGCTACTAGTATTTGAGCACCAAATGCCTATCGCAATTTCTTTTCATGCTTCAATTGTCTGAATTTCTGGAGTAGGGTCGCAAACATAGAACATGTTTGTATACAAAAAAGTGGAAGAGACTCCAGGTGTATAAAAAAGTAATAATAAAGCAATGTTAAATACACGAAAAGTAGACACCACACAAAGATTATGTGAGACAGGCTTGGTTCTTGTTGACTGAGCTTGCACATGTTTCCTCTGTTTAAAGGGGCCTTGCAACACTATTTGAATGAGGTAAATAAGCTTATATAGTTGCTAGGTGACTGCTGCCACTTTTTTTTGCCTAGTGCTATAAGAAAATTGTTTATTATGCAAATTTATTTAAATGCCATGGCTACACAGTGCCTCCGGTAAACATGGAGAAATCTTATCACTGATGGAACAGTGGCATCATCTGGTGGCAGAGAACCATGCCATTGCGCAAGTACTATATTCAAGGCCATTCAGCGAACCCTCACAACATTGCTGCTGACCAGCAGGCACACTGCCCTCCTAAACCTGATCCTCCACCTATTCCCCTCCCACCTCAACCCCGTAACTCGCTGCGAGCCCGTAAAAATGTTCTCCGGCAGGACACACGCGCTCTTATCCCACCGTGTGTCTGCTCCCTCCCCCTTCACCTTACTAGGGCGGAGGAAGTTGTGCTTAGGAGGCTTCGGGCCGGGGTGGCCCTTACACCGGCTGTTGTCTCAAGGTGGAACTGGTCGCATTTACCACTGGGTGCTACGTGTCCATACTGCTCCGTTCCTGTGGTGGAATCAGATGCATACCACCTAATATGGACATGTACGGGTTTACAATCGGAACGCTCGCGTCTCCTACTGGAAGCCGGCCTCCGCTACAGTGTGACAACCAGCTATGACCGCTGGATACATGACTACAGATTCCACAAAACAATGCTCCAATTCATACACAACACAGGCCTCACAGCACACATATAATACACATATACAGTCCAAGAATTATGCCTTAAGGGCAAGCCTTATCGCAAAAAAAAAAAAAAAAAAAAAGAGTACTATATGGTCTGCAAGATTGGCAGTGTGATAAGGGGTCACACCACATGATCTTGAAGTCATGCTAATTGTGATTATAAGTGGAGTGAAGTGGGCATTGTTCCACGTGGCTGTTCTGCGCAGCATTGAGTGCAGCAGGTACGACGAAAAAGCAGAAAAGAAACTCCACAAAGGCATGGCTGCCAGCACCATTTGATTTGCACTAACTCTGCTAATACAATATGTGTGTGAAAACCTTCTGTTGGAAAAGATTTACAAGGACATGCACTTTAATACCAGACTATACATTGTACGAGAGGCCGATGCCTTTAGATCGCATCATCTACTTCTCCGCATGGCAAACAAAATGAAATCCCAGAAAACTACGAAAAACATTCAGGTGTTGCGGTGCTCTAATGTGTGCACTACAATATGAGCTCATGAGCAGAAGATTGAGTAAGCGATTTTATAGTGTGGTATTGGAAGAGCAATGCCTCTCACTTATGTGCACCACCTTGTGGAAGAAGCTAAGTTCCTGATACGACTTATGCCAGTTGGTGTTACACTGTGTGTGGTACTGGGTCCCATAAGATGTAGCCCAGAATTGCTTGGAACTCTGGATTATTGTGTAACATGACGTAGAAAACCATGTGCCTCTTGATATGAATGGCAGGGAAAAGAGCACCATAAAGGCAAACTTGTATAGAGCTTGTGTTGCTGAAGCGCCAAATCCTTAAACAAGAACCACCCGCATTTGCTTTCATTCTGATCAAGGGCTCAAGGGATCGTGGGCCCCGAAATGTAAAGTTTTCATTTAATACACTTTACCTCTTGGCGAGTGTTAATTTTATTCCACTATGCCAAAATCGAAATAAGAGAAAAGATTGTGGAAAGATGGAGGCTTGAAGTGATGAACAGTGACAGAACAAGGAATGTCACTGAAGCCACCATTTCGACAAGACGCTTGTGAAAATGGTTCTAGCATCATTTCTTGTTCTACCGCTGTTCACCACTTGAGTGCCAAAAGTGACGCATGAGAAGCTGCCTTCACAGGTTCTCTAGACAAAGAAGGCAAGTATTGCCTAGCCACTTCAGAAATGGCCTTTGAAAAGCACAGACATCAAATGTGATGGAAATTACTACCTCATATACATGTATATATATATATTATTGTACCTAGACTTCTTACACAGCTTTTACTGCACAGAATTTCTTTTTTCAGCAGTAGATGGTTCCTTTGCACAAATAAAAACTGCATTCAGAGCTTTCAACCCTTCACAAGACATTAGCTTGCATTCTTAATGCCTGTCACGGTGGCTTCTATCACATAATTTTCTCCTGCTTCCTTGCTCTCCTGGAAGAGTTCATGCACTTGAAAACGTCTGTGCATTGCCTCTTGCTGCTTCCTGGCAGCATCTGTCTGGGCAGTGAACAATGCCATGATGCCCCATGGCTTTTCCACTGTGATTTTGCGAGGTGCATTGTCCATGAGTGAGAGGGCTTCTGCCATGCGGCCTTGCAGCTTTTTAAGGTCACTCAATCCGACATTGCGACTGGCATTCAGCTGCCGGTCAAGTGGATTTTGCACATACATGGCAGTATACTCGGGCTTCTCCAAGGTCTGTCCTGAGAATGGTGCAATGCCTTTGCTCTTAAAGTTGAATGATGCGTAGTACTCAAAGAAGCTCCTCAAGATGTCTTCTGCAAGAAAAAATGCATGATGTAGTCACAGTGTAACATAAACAGTCAATGGGGCGAGGCAAACTGCTTCACAAAGAATTGCAGAACTTGTGGTATAAAGGTTATACCTTTATACCACAAGTATAAAGGTATAACCTTTATACCACAAGTATAAAGGTATAACCTTTATACCACAGTTGTCTACCACTGTTGCCTATGTCAGCCCCCTTCTTGATTTTGCAGAAGAACTTGTTGCTGTCACACAACTGAACTCTATATGTAGATAGATTAGGGAGTTTTACGTGCCAAAACCACGATCTGATTATGAGGTATGCTGTAGTGGGGAACTTCGGAATAATTTGGACCACCTGTGGTTCTTAACGTGCACCTAAATTAGTACATGGGCGCTTTCACATTTCGCTCCCATGGAAATGCGGTCGCCGTGGCCGGGATTCGATCCTGTGACCTTGTGCTTAGCAGCCCAACACCATAGCCACTAAGCAACCATGGCGGTTACAAGTGAACTGCCAATTCAGTCTGCAGAGTGGGCATTATGCTTACAAATGTGAAATTGTACTGCAAACAGCTAGTCCCTGCACTCTTATGTGCAGTCCAATGAGGTGTTGCTAAATCACAAGATGCCTGGTCTGGCGACTGAATTGGGAATTTGGTATGTTATGTGAATCTATGTTTAAAGACATGCTAGCAGTATGCAGTTTGGAGTAACTAGCATAACACACTGTTGCCTTTTCACAGTCTAGTAAATAGTTATCAGGAGTGCCTCTCATTCTTCTTTATGCTATGCACCACATTAATTTTGTTATGAGCCCTTCACAAGTGGCAAGGCCCGGTACACTATGAAATTACATATAAATTTTACAGTGCCCACTTGTTGCTTCCTTAACACAGCAGAATTCATCTGTTTCCCAAGACCCATCTAATGAACACACACAGTTTGAGGCCAGATTCCATATGTGCAGTGCTTCTGTGTACAAAGAAAGCGGTCTCTCTTGAATGTCAAAGAAACAAATATGGTGCATAGTTTATTGACATGCTTTTAGGCAGCAGTTGAACAGCACATTGTTAAATTAGTGAAGTGTTTTCACAAATACCCCAATCCCCTGCCTTATTGGCGGGGAACTAGCAAAACTCATACAAGACGTATTTTTGTGGTGCGAGTGTTGGTAACATAAGGTGGTCTAACTTTGTCATTTTATTTCATTTTCTAGATCGCACTCTCTATTATGTCTCGCATGTAAATTGTGTAACGTAACATGCCTTGGTTATATTCATGATGAGCATTCTTATTTCATTATTTGTGGTGTCTACACAAGGCAATAATTATGCATTAGGACGCATATCTCATTGTGATTTTCTTTTGTTCCATGCTTGTTCTTTCTCTTGTTCCAGCTGCCTACTGTACAGGGGGTGTGAACCTTGTCAAGTGGTTTATTGCTTTTATTCACACTTCCTCCATCAAATGTATATACAATAGGTGGGAAATAAACATTATTACAAACTGCCTTGCCAACCCATGTCAGTGGTAATTAACGAAGACCTCTGAGCATAAAATCAACTACTGAACATGCCTCCAAATAAAGAAGGCTGCGACAAAACTTGAAAGCAACATGAGAAGCTTTGGTGACGTTTTGCTGACATTAGTGCAACTCAAAATGAGTAAAAAAAAATCACCGGCGATTACGATACTCCCTAATGCGAAATTTGAGCACAGCTCTATATGTGTTATCATTTTGCGATATAGTGGCTGGTGCGGACAATCTGTCTCGTGCGGCACATTGCAAACGGGGCGAACTGTGGTGCAACTGCCTCGCTAATCGGGACATCGCGAGAAACAGTGCGGGGGTCACACGTGGGCACGATTCACAGCAGCCGTCACAGATATTGCCTACTCAACTATACGTATAATAAATGGGTTAGAAAAAGGAGCCAGAAAAATTATTTTTTATCAAAAATCATTAATGTATGCATAAGCTGACTTTACCATAATGCTTTATTAGGTAATCTCAATTTCTCCTTACAATTCGCACAGAAACTGAGTACCATGCTGTGCTTGTGAAATTGAATTGAATTCTGGGGTTTTGCTTGCCCAAACCAAGATTCGATTATGAGGCATGACGTAGTGGGGGACTCCAGATTAATTTTGACCACCAGGGGATCTTTAACATGCCCCCAATGCATGGGACACAGATGTTCTTGCATTTTGCCGCCATCAAAATGCGACCACCGTGGACAGGATTTGAACACGCGACCTCATGCTTAAAGTGCAACAATATAGCCACTAAGCCACCACGATGGGTCATGCTGTACTTGTGCGTACTTAGTAAAGACGTGGACTGAAATCATGGGTGCACTCTCTCTTGATAGTGCGCAGGCATGCAAGAAGAAGTGGACAAGCTCAATTTATCCATAGTAAGGACAGAGGTTAAAGATCATCAACAAGGGATAATATGTTAAACTGGACTGGCAGATTACAACTTTGTATCATCAAACAGGTGACTTTACGGATGGTAAAGGCTGAGTATGCCAAAAATATTACAGATAAGTGAAAGCTAGATAGTGATACTACATTCTAATTACCTTAGAATATTCAAGTTACGAATTCAAACATTATCTGGCTGAGGTTAGGTATTGGCAACTTCAGATGATATCTCATACACAAAGAAATCTAAATTTTCACGGGAGACTATGAACTCTTGCATCACACATGATGCCATTGGCAGTGAGGCGGAGGTGCAAAATTGGAAAGAAAAAAAAAAGCTTGGCCTTCATTTTTCTTCTGCTGTCTTTTTTTGTTTTCACCCAATAGGTGCAGAAATATTTCTATGATAGCAATCTACTAGCACAGCCTGAATCAGTATTCGTCTTTGTATACCCCATTGTGCATTTTATAACAACAGATTCGGCTGTCTTTTCAACAGGAAGAAAAGCAATCATCACATGAAAAGGCCGACTACAGACACAATACCTGGAAGAGAATAAACTTAAGTGTTCTCTAACTCAACCAACAAGATGAACAAGCTCATGGTAAGGGTACAGTGCGAAGAAAAAAAAAGGACTTGCACAACATAAGAGCAGACACCACCCTTACCATGGTGTACCCTTACCATGAATATGCACCAACTTGCCCAACTGTGACAATGTGGCTTCGCTTTATCTATACGCTTTCTCAGCAGTTCCTTGCTGCCTCATTGTCCACAGTAGGGGCAAACACCCCTCTAATATGTTCACCTTATCATGTACTGTACTAGAGCGCAGTAGTAAATCAATCTTGGTTAAGATGAACAAATAAAGCTATAGCTCACCGAATGTTCCACCCTTCTCGTCTGGTAACCTTGACTTTTGCCATGTCTTGAGGCGCTTCTTGTCTGAAGTGGCAAGTTCCAAGAATGCACATAAATGCTTTCATTTTGAACACTTTCAAATGTGGTGTCATTTTAATGAATGCACAATGTAAAAAAAAAAAAAGAGACAGAGCACCGGTCTACACCCAACAAGAAACAAAATAAACAGGAAACTTTATTTCAGTAGTTCCTTGCAGCACTGTGGAAGCTGCAGGAGTTCTTAGCCAATACGAAGGGCAAAAGCCCTTCAAGATGTGTTCATCTGTGCTGCATGGCCTGCTCGCCGTTCTGCCAATATATTCTCCCCTAATCGGTGTGTACGTTGATGAAACAAATGTTTTGGCACTGTAACCATAAACCACGTTTACATGAATGTGACAATGGGGCTTCGCTTTATCTATACGCTTTCTCAGCAGTTCCTTGCTGCCTCATTGTCCACAGTAGGGGCAAACACCCCTCTAATCCTTATCATGTACTGTACTAGAGCGCAGTAGTAAATCAATGATGCAGTGAGCAATTGGGCGTTTATATCATTCCGCATTGTCAACACATTAACAGTACTAATGTTGTGGTGCCATCTGCTAAATGGAAATCAAACCACTGTTATGGCTCGGCGCTGCCTTTGTAAGTCTAGCATTATCAAAACAAATTGCCAATCTCAACAATAAAGACAAAATGTACCCAATACTTTGGTCTCAGCATGAGATGAGGGTAAGCGATGGTGCATTTTATAATTTATTTCTTGCTGTTGAGGTGGAAGCAAGTAACAAGCGCGAATTCAGATCAAAACAGGTGGTCTGGGATGTATGAGCACTGCCATGTTGCTACGTAATCATGGTTACTGGTGGTAACTGCCACAATAATTAACGGTATACGAAGTGCATGCACAGAGGGCCTAATGTATCACATATTGCTGTAACATATCATGTACCAAGCAAAGGTAAAATTTTCTAATGCTGCCAATAATCACACAGTCACGTTGGAACTATATTCTGCTGCGCAATGCTATTGCCTGTGTACACCTCTTATCTTCGGCAGTGCTGCAAGATACTTGTGAGAGGGTATAGGTATTTACATTCCAAGGTTATGCCATAAGTTACAAGAAATGCCACAGTACAGGGCTCTGGATTAATTTCAGACACTTGGAGCTGTTCAAAAGAATCTTGAAATGCAAGTTTCCAAGTTGCAACGAAGTGTTGTATATGTTATGTCAGGTTCTGATGTGGAATGCTTTAGCTCAGCTGGTGAGCTGCCAGAGTAGGTGAGTGATAAATGACATATAAATAACAACACAAGAGATGATGGAGTTATGGAACATGGTGAGTTCATAAGTTCAAATGACACATATGACCCAATCAAAAGTGTCAAGGATATTATAGTTATTGGTCTTATTAAAGTAAGTCAACAACATGGACCATTTATTCTAGTACATTTCTACACGGTTTGCACAATAGCTGAACTTCCTGACATCAAAGTTGTGCAAACAAATTGCCACATGAGGTACTACTTAAAATAATTTGCCTACTACTACTAGCAGACACTACATAAGCACAAAGCAGCAAACTACAGCTTTAATATGCAACAATTACATGGGGCCATGCCCTTTCATATTACACTGTTTCTCTACCTTCTATCAATACTGTGATTCTGTCACGTACGACTTCATTTTGAATTCAAACATGCACCACTTGATCCACACTAATGTTGGGCCATGCCGACAGCAATGAGAATGAATGAATGAATGAATGAAATATAATCAAATTAATTAAACCAAACTGATATGCCCGGTAATTACACTGCTGCTTTTGTTACTGTTCGCTGGCTCATGTGGTTATATGAGCCGTACCTGAACGGTTCAAATCATGTTTTGTTTACTAAAACCTTTCTTTTAAAGATGCTCATTCACAGCATTCTAGCCAACAGGAATGTTACGTGAGCACATAATATTTATTTTTAAAACACTGAAACCTCGATTTGACGTTCTTCGTTATAAGTATGGTTCTGTTAAATTACTATTCAACTGTGCATTAAACTAAGCTGCCAGAGATTTTACATTATTATAATTCGGAACTGCGCTACCATCTGTTGGCCTGATTAGCTAAGTTAAGGCAGCGTTAGCTGCCCTAATCTGGCAATAGTTTCACGTTTGATACTTTATGTATAATGTTTCTTTCCTGACATATAAACTCTTCCTAAAAAAAAATCTAGAAGGCTTTTTTCACTACCTACACAATTGAGTTTACTGGAAGGCAAAGTTTTCCTTGATGGCGCTCCTTCAACCTCACAGAGTTATAAAGAAGTGATACTGCAGAAAGGAAAAATAGACAAATACACACTGCTGCTCTGCCTCAGACCTGTTAAGTTGTTTGTAGTTCTCAAATACAGATGGACCAATGTAAAGCCTGCTAAATTTTGAATATATTCTGGTTGGAGAAAGAAAGAAAGAAACAGTAGGCAAAATATTTTCCATGTGGCTTTCAGTTTCGCTCATATCTAATGTTTTGGTATATAATGGGCATGGCTTGCCCAACTGTTTCATTCTGAAAAGTGTGATCTGCTGATAAATTTTTATCAGTATGGCACTTTCAATGCAATCAGAAGGCTGGACAAACCTTCAAGGTCTCTAAACGATGGTAGGAGGCCGCACTGCTGCAGATGGAAAATGGCCAACAATGTCAACTGAAAGTTTGTGATCCACGTGCCAGGCACTTTGGTGGTGACTCCCTGGGCCATTGCCCAGCTCCGAACTGTGAACAGCAGTGGGCAGAGGGCAGGTGCCAGCTGGGTGCATGAGTGCAGTAGCCGGGACATGTGTACTCCAGACCTGTGTTGTGCGTGTTCCGTGGTCATGAGCAGTGGCAGTCATAAGAACAGGCAAAGCAAGAAGGAACTTTTTGAAGTGGCACACGCACAACTGCTAAATGTCAAGAGCAATAGCTGCTTCAAAAAAAGAATGAAAGAAAAGAAATAAGAGAGAGCGATATCATTTTATTGCAGCCTATGGATGCAGTCTGGGATAGATGGGTGCACAACCATACTCATGCAACCAAGTTCAAGCTGCACTGTACAATTAGAGACTGTATGCATGGGTTCTGAAGGAGCTGTTTTTTTGCAGCATCTGTTATTTGTAGGCATGTGCTTGCTGGTACACATATCTGATCTGCTATGCAGTTCCGCGAAATAAACATGTAAGAAGTGATAGCTGCGCTTGTTGGTAATAACGGGCTAGTTGACCCATCCTGGCTAGTTTCTTGCCTTTGTTTTTGTTGCCTGCTGTTCACATAATGTTAAATAAAAGTGCCGACTCACCCTGTTATATCAACAATCAGCTTGAACTTGGTGACACAGTACAAAAGAATGTTGGCCGTACTGGTTATACATGGCTAAATAGGATGTTGATCAGTAATTGCCAGAGCTATAAGTCACCAATAATGTGAGCACTGTGTTATGTTTGCATTAGAGATTACTAAGGCTAAGCTTGACCTAAACAGCAACATGGCTAAAATGGATGTCTTGGTGATAACTAACATTGCACACAGGCCTATCACTAATGTAGCATACAGCCTAAATTTGCAGACAGGACATAAACTAGGCAACACTGCACATGACACGTCACATTGTCATGACAACATAACACAACATGAAGAAGGTCTTGTGTTGCCTCCTTCCTGTCCTGCCTGTAAATTTAAGCTGCGTGCTACAGTAATCCTGAACCAACTAGCTCAGGTTAAACCACTGTGGCCTGGCTTGCCAACTGGGTTCAACGGCGTTCGTGTTGTCCACTTCTCTTCTCTTGTGTCCTGTCTGCACGCCTCACCTTTTCTTGCATAATCAACAATACATTTCATGTAACCTCCTGATAAGCACTATATGGTTGTCACATAGTGCCACAAGCATACTGGTAAACAAGTGTTGCCAATAGTGCAAATGGAAAACCAAATGGAAACTGCCAAATGCAAAGGAAAAGGCAGACAATAGCTTGACGGCAGGAACCATAAATCAGACTTTATATCAGACTTCAGGCCACATTGACCACAGAGAACACATGTAAAGCAGGCATTACTTGAAAGATGACAGCTAGTGGTTATTTACTATACATCTGGCATGTGTTGCTGGTTTGTGGGAGGGTACTTCACTCAACCACACTTGCATGCTAGGTACATGTACAATGTTATTCCTTTCCTTATGCAGGTTGTACGTTTTGGGTACCACTTCAGGACTGGACAGCACAATTTTGATTTCAACCAAAGGTGTCATCACCCTTTGCTTTACACAATAAAGTAGTAATGAATGCTGGCAACAACAGTGGTTTGTACACTAGTGACAAAATGTCCACATTAAACTGTACTTCTCTGCAGCTCGCTATCATGACATAATGATCAATGATGCAGAAATTCATTAAACCTCAGAGCTTTTAAACAGGCCCTGAAACATTTTTTGAACACAGTAAAAAATGTTGCCCATCTGTTAACGAGGCGACTGTGAACATGTGAGGCAAATATTATTGCACTGCATGCAGCAGGTAATTTACAACCTTGTGTCAAAAGCAGTGAACAGACGCTTGCTCTTGCGTCTGCAATGTAGTCATCAAGAGCTGATCGAAAGTAGTTGGCCGTGCAATGCTATTCACTTATTTTGTGATTGTAAGAACATTCTCAGTAATACATAATTACTAATTTTGAGTTATATAAGAGAAAAAAATATATATATGTCTGCTACACATGGTCTCCAAGATGGCAACATCCGCCACGGGGTGCAATGACGAGCCCTTTTGCCACCACAACAGTCAGCTTTTGGCCGGGGCTTTGCACTTTTGGCTTCTCCGCTGTATAGTTTTCAGTGCGCTAGCAGAGATGAAAAAAATCGACAAAGCTGGGTATTGATGCGATAACTGCACTTATTGAAGGATTACAAAAACTTTCGCAGCTTGAGATTTATGGAACGATATACTTTAAAAGTGATGCATTCTATGATTAGTTAGAAAAGTGTTTCAGGGCGCCTTTAATATCACTTCAATGCACTATGCCGATTTCAAAGATGGCATCGAAATGTACTATGAGAAACTAACATGTTGTTCAGGGTGAGGTCGCACTCTCTGCCCACAATGTTGTGCTGGAACTTGACAATAGGCACACGGGCTCTGAGGATGCGCTGCACCTCAGACACACCAGGCACGACATAATGAAGCAGGTCTCCAAGCGTTTCAAGTATTCGCTGCACCAATGTCCGATCATTGATTGCCTGGTTCTTGTCTTGGAAGTAGAGCTGCCCACTTGGTTCCTGTACAGTGAAAGGGGAAACAGGTGAATAACCAGTATCTATGGCCCTTCGGCTCTCCATTATCAAATGGTGTCTGTGTGAGTATTAGCCCCGAGAACAAACTCGCGAACGAACTCGCCGCTCGCGTGACGTCAGGGCAAGGACTCATGCCTGTCGTCTGCTACAGTTCAGGCGTTGTCCGGGCGCTTTCTGCGGTGTTTTCGTTTGTTCGCCGTCGTTCTCTCTGCTTGTATACTTGTGGTGGTTGTTTCAAATATATTTTTACGACGTCTTCCTTTGCGAACATTTATTCAAAGAGCTAATTTCTTAGACAACAATGCAGCTCTCAAAGGCAACACTACAGTGCCAGCCGAAGAGCACAAGAGAGCCCATTGCGAATTTTTCATGCGCGGATGGACATTCGCAGAAACATAGCTTACAGGAATCCAGTTATGATACCATAACTGCCGCGGTGCAAAAAGTATGTCACAAACGCTGGCTATATATGACTTCTACAACAGTTACGTTGATTTTAATCCGCTAAAACAGGTTTGCTCACGATGAGTAGTTCATGGTATAATATCGAAATTTTGCATTTTTACACAGAAACGCTCGGCAGTAACACATGGACTTAACTAATACTGGAGTTTAGATTCTACAAGCACCACTTACTTAAATGCTTGTCAACATTAGGCAGTTCTTCACGTGTTTATCTTAAGCAGTGGAAATTTGAAGTAAAGTTAATGAAGGCTTACAACTATTTATTTACAGAATACCAATAGGAATGTACTAATATATATTTCCTTTCCCGTGATACACGTTCAACTCGCTTGAGAACTTTACTGGTGCTTGCTGCTTGAGGAATATACATGACGAATCTGTTTGGCGAACTGACACAGGCTGCTTGGCCCAATTTTTTGGGCGAGCATGGCTGTTGACTGCATGGCTGCAGCCAGAAAGAAGTCGAAGCGTCAATCATTAGTAGTATGGGACATATTGAAGATATCGAAATTCCCCCCGGTGGAGGGTCAGAAATCAAGTGAAAGTATATGCAAGGCTTTTGGTGCTTTCTTTATGAACGTTTGCGACTGGATTGGAGCAAACTTTATTTAGCCTGCAGTTGGGCAAGATTCTCTTTTATGTACCGACGAAGCGAATAGTTATCTGTTTGTATAATTAAAGAACGCTGGATTGAGACATGGTGAGACAGAAGGTGCTTGATTTTCCCTTTTCTAGGCAATCTAAGCTGCGCTGTAGTAGCTCGAGAATACCTTAGCCATTCCAGTTGGCGCTGTAAAAAAATGCTTTATGGTTTCAATTCGAAGTTGTAGTGTACTGATGGGTTTCGCGAACATAGCGTGCCTCGCCATACCGACAGTCGATTGCTACTGTTACATGATCAGGGGTGTGCCATATTGTTGATAAAGGTTACTGAGGGCCACTATGAAACATTTCATCACTTTCAATTGATTGGCTCTTGATCTTAACAACGAAACTTTTCTCTCGGGTGATTGCTACTATGGTGTTTGTGAATTAACTATGTAAATACTCTACATGATGCACCGTCGTGTTAGCAGCCATGAGCAATTCGTTTTTTGGAGGCCTGTTTCAGAGGGGGATGAAAGTAGCAGTAAACTTTTTCATAAGAAATGCGCGCCTATTTTTTTACGCATTAATGAAGGGCCATATTTGAATAGAACAACACACCAGAGTAATAAGAATCATGATGACAGCTTCGCTGGGCAGTGTCTTTGTAACATCGGATAACATGCTGACGCCAATTACCAAGATTTTTCTTCCATGTAAAATGCAATGTCTCTCACAGCTAAATACTAACGGAATGTTAAGTGTTTAGCGAGGCATCATACACAACTTCGCATGTTGAATTTGTACATTCTTTTTACGCAAAATTTACGGATAGACACGGCGCACATATGCATTGCAAAACCAGAAGACCCCTTCAACGCTACATAGCTTGCGATATCCAGGCCGCAAATTTTATTGACTCACGCGCTTTAGGAGAAGGAACTGTGGTTCAGGCATGGCAGCAGAAAGAAGCCGACATATCCTTCCATAATTGTGGCTGGAGCCATCCATACCCCAAGCATACATGAAGGGAACAGGCGCGCGCGGCAGCCGAGCGAGCCGGAGCGAGCGGCGTCCTGGCCGTGATGTCACTCGCGAGAGGGCGCCACTCCTAATTGTCGCTAATAGTCGTTTGGCATGCTATATGCAGATGCCTACATTGGGGCTAATGTTTTATGAGATCTTAGATGGCCAGACTATGCCTGCCCCAAGAAAGCATATGCATGCTACATATTGCTCTGAGCACACAACCATTTCACACTTGCACACACAATGTATGGTGCACTTGGCTTTCACACTTTGTAGCATTATATCATAGAGAAAATAAGAAACAATTTATACAGTGTATCTTGTACCTATTAGGCGTTTGCAGAATTGAGTGGTATGTCTAATTACAACGAATGTAGTAGACAATTGCTTAAAAGCCACAAATGCTGCCTCTCATCTTACAGCAATATCTAAATGTGTACTTATCTATTCACAACACACAAGTGTGATAATTTGATTACATGATAGTTATTTAATTACGATGTTAAATGATAATTTGATGACACTATACAATGATGGTTTAATTAAACTAATTCAGAATATTAAGCTAAGCTTCTGCAATATTAAAGCAGCCACTCTTACTGTGGTCTTACTGCGGCAGGGTTACCGTGAAGTTCCCACTCTAGCTTGCTGTGATATCATGGACTTTGATGGCATTTATTCAGGTCTAGTTAATTGTTTATTCATGAAGAAAGACTACAATGCATACCAAAGGCTTTAAAGACTCAGTCTAGCAATTTTCAAGAATTTTTTCTGGACCAAAAAGGCCCAAATACAAGAAACCATTTTGAAATCGATGACATCACACTGACGAACCGGTACCAAGGTTCTGTCACAAAATTCAGGAAAGAGAATGTTCACCTTCCAGTAATAGTCAAATCTTCCCCCAAAATTAACTAAAGTTGAGAATGGGTTACCAGTCTAAACTACGGTGTTGCTTTTTAGTGTCCCTTTAAAGCGCTCATCTTGCTTCCATTAAAACAGTCCCTAAAGATCTAGCCATTCATGTGTACAAAGGTGTAGTAGATACTACCAATTAATATACTAACACATTGAAATAGATTAATTTTTTTTATGCTTCTGCCAATGTTTTGTCTTTTTACACACACCTATTCCAATGTGGGAATTTAATGAGATGACACTGCACGACACCCATTGCTACCAAGTCATATACATGTATTTTTTCTAGGTTTTCAGTTTTTCTTCATTTTCACAAACTAAGTGCCATGAGCAGTCTACTGATAGCTCTAAATGCTGTCTTCTTTGCAAACGCTATGGCTTTTATGTTTTTTTTTTATACCTTAGTTCAACTGCTTTTTATGTCAAACATCGCACCTTGTATTCGATGTATTGCTATTATGTCATTTTCTTTATGCGTTTTATAACAACTCCTGCCTAAGGCCTCTTACCAGAGGCTGGCAGTAGAGTTGTAGAGCCTTTAAAAAGGAAATGGCAAGAGAAAGTACAATTACAATGCAGTAGGAAGCATGATAATGATGTACACCATTTTTGTTTGCCCATCTTGCGCTGCACTTTGAATGATGATGCGCTGCAAGACATGCCTATAAATTTTAAGTTTCTTATACCCTGCTGAAAGGAGACAATGGGACAGAGCAATTGCCTGCAATTTTCACAGGGCTAGTTTAATTGCAGCCAACAGCATCCTGCTACTAAGCAGAAATTGGCTCTTTCCTCTTAAAACCAAACCACTCGAGCACGACTGTTAAAAATTATATATCTAATCAGCATAAGCTGAAGACAAGAAAAATAAATTGGAACATTTATTAAATGCCTGATTAGCTGAAATTATGATGTGACATTGCTATGGAGCTAGCTCGCAAAGATGGTGTGGCCCCAAAATTTTGCAGTGGGGAAAGAATTAAGCCAATGTTGACAGATCATAATGAACTTAAATATGAAATGGCACATTCTAGTTTATTTTAATTTGTCTGTTTCAAATCATGCTAGCAGTAAGCAGAAAGGTAAAAAAAAACAACTAAATTTTCTGGTTTGGTAAATGCTTTTGAAGCTTTGCTATCATAAGCATTTATGTAATCCCATAACAAGAGACATACTATATGGACTACACTAAACTGTATGAAGCAGCTACAGACTAAACTATGTGAAGAAAAGCAGAGCTTTTAGAGAAACAAAGAGTGCACCACGTAAAAGAAATTTTGATACTTTAACAGGCAAAGCTTATTCCTTTACTGCCATAGCTCAAATAATGTATATACATAAAATCCTCCTGCAGAATAACTGATCCAGACAGCACCTAAAGTTAAGAATAAGAAATGAAGGCTTGAACTTATGTGAAAAAAAAAAAGTTACGAAAGATAAAGTTACAAATCACTGCCACTCTTTCACACTCAGAAGTCAGACAAAATGAATGATGTTATACCCTACTCACCCTCACTTCTGGAACACAGTAGACCATATCAATGTCACAGTTATGCCTCCCAAAACCATTGACAAGGGAGCCAAATGGCAAGACCTGCCCTTTTGGATATAATCCACTTATAAACTCTTCAACTTGTCTGCAGACTACAAAGCCAAGCCGTGTCTCCAGGTCGCTTAGCTTTTCCATCTCATAAAAGTGTGCCATCTGATCTGCAATCTGCAAAGTGAGTCAAGCATGAATGTACAAACAATATATATATATTTCATGGTGTACACCTTTGGCTATCGCCAGAGAAAGAAATGACTGCAAACAATCAGCTTTTATTCATTTTGTTGAAAATGTTTATGCTAAAACAGATATTTACTTTCAAAGTGCCCCTGGGCTCAAACCCATGACTTTATGCTCAAGAGCGAAGCAAAGGGTCATGCAATGCCTATTGTTATGCTGGTATCCATATATTACCCCTTCTGCACTCCATAAATGGTTTCAAATGGCACAAAATGTTGTGACCTGCCAACTATGCTCTATAAGAAGGTCATATTATTCACATTTGGAACTTGCTTGCAGTACTAAGAAGTAGTAGTGAAGTAGGCAGCAACATCCAGTCATTGCTACATCAAACTTCTAGTGCATGCCAATATTTAAAACCCGTTAGGATCCTGTTAAGCAAGTTAGCCTGTTTTGTAGACAGCGAACACTGCAGCAGATTAACAATAAGTCAGACTTATCGGGACCACAGAATTTAATTGAAATTATTTGAAATTGAATCATATATACTCTAAAAACAGTTATGAACTTGTGTATCAACATATTCATGCACAGAACAAATTTATGCTTCCTGCACGACCCTAAATGAAATCTGGCACAAATGTAAGGGTACTTTGCAAGAAGGGGGACGAGAAAAAGAATGGTTGCACAAACGCAAACATGGGATATTACAGTTGTAAAAATCTACCGTGGTGGCTTTGCGGCTATGGTGTTGAACTGATAAGCACGAGGTTGTGGGATCAAATTCCGGTGGCCGCCGCTGCATTTCGATGGGGGCGAAATGCAAAAACGCTCGTGTCTCTTGCATTGGGGGCATGTTCAAGATCCCCTGGTGGTCAAAATGAATCTGGAGTTCCACACTACAGTGTGCATCATAGTCAAATTGTGGTTTTGGCACATAAAACCACAGAATTCAATTCAATTTGCAGCTGTACACATGTGGCTGCATGTGTGGCGCCATCTTGCAGTGGTGCATCTCAACGAACACAAGAACATGAATATGAAAATATTTATGATGGGCACACTTTGACTACTTACGCCTCATGAATGTTGTCGGCCATTTATGGCCACTGTGCTCTACTCTGGGAAGTTAAAAGGTTTGGATTAAGCAGCTTCAATATGCACTGAAAACATAGTGGTCCAACCAAAATTATATATTTGTCAGAACTGCCAGTAATTTTAAATCATCCGAGTTTGTATGATCATGAGTCAACTGTAGATAGTTTCTTCCTGCACAACAAAATACAATTAAAAGTGCTGCTAAAATATAAATACAGAGGAAGAATGTCTTTCATTTGAGCCAGAACACCGCTCAGCCAGCCGAGGTGACAACTCCCTTAGCGAGTTCAGGCAGCAGTAATACTTTATCCATACAGACTATATTAGAGTCAAGCTGATGGAGGTTTTATCACTGTCTTGAAAGCCATATAGTGCTGGAGCACGTGTGCATAAGCTAGCCTCCGAGAGTCAGTGAAATTGAGGTCTAAGCAGAGCAACTGAACTTTCAGAGTAATGAAAGTAAGTTCTATCATGAACGCCACATATAGAAATGTAACTAAGTGTGTATGCACACCAAAGTTGGCAACAGGCAAAAGTGCTACAAGCTTGCAGCCTTGCAAGACTGCACAGCATCATCCATCTCTGACAGTGCTGCACACCAGCACATGGGTAATCGCCCCACCTACCTGACATCATGTGTGCTGCTACTAAAAATTTCTCTTCCACGGGGTGCGACACACACTACTGGCTCATTCAGCAGCAATAAAGAAGCTCCTCACAACTCGCCTTTCCTTTGATGAAAGCTACATTACTTCATTACTTGCAGGTACTTCTGATGTGTGATACAAGTATTGCCTCCCAACTTCCCACTGAAAGAATGAGCAGGAATGCCCTGCGAACGTTAATACCATGGTAGCAGATTGCTATGAGTCTGCAGCCCCACACTTTCTGTCACTTTGCTACGGTCCTAGTCGTACCCTTGTAATGTAATGACAAAACACGAAAACATTTTTTTTTTTGCGGCCATTCTCCATGATTATGATGCGATGTAATCAATGACTAGCCTCATGCCTTTTATTTCACAATTTTTAACTCATACATATTCCAAATTATGGCTCTTTCGCATACACATGTCCAAGGTTAAGTTTGCGCACCAAGTTCATAAGCAGCATGCACTGACTCGATATGTTAGTCTGGAAGAAGTAGTTGAAGTAACTTTAATCAAGCGCTTTACATGGCTTTTAAACTTAATAAGTTGACAATGACCTTACCGTACTGCTTTGAATCAATTTGATTGCTTTAGTCTGAGGTGTAACATTTGAAGATGCTTCTATAGTAACAGAGAAAGATTTCTTGAGTGGCCTCATTCCTTTCTTCTGCGCAAATTTCAATAGCCTTGTCCGCACAGGGAAGCCATCAGATGACAGGTGACCACAATTTTCTAAGAGCTCTTGCACCTCGTCCGAGCTGCTGAATTCTAGAAGCACTTGACACTGCACAAAAGAAACGTCATGGTAGATACACAAACATATAGGCGCCGCGCAGTGCTCTTCGTGAAAAACCGATGACGAAGTCAGGTCTTACTTTGTGGGAGTTATCCGCGTAGTAGTATGCCTTCTGAATGTTTCCGTACCGTGAACATTCCTGACAAAGCTCCGTGATTTTGTGTCGATTTTCAACTTCTACAAGAATGCTTGCAGCTGATTCCCTTCTCCTCTGAGAAAGGATTCCATCGAATGATAGCGGGGTATGGTCCTTGTTTTCTGCAACATTAGGGTGAACAAGTCTTTCCACTGAGGAGCATGGTACTGAAAGAAGGTCTTAGACCGAGTGATTACGATAACGGAAGCCCTCAAGAGGGACTGATTCTGAGACGAAAGTGTTGGAAATGGAAAACGATGTCTATACACACTAAACGTAAACAACAATCTTGAGTGCGGTTAAGATCGGTGCCTACGTTAAGGACACGGCGAGATCGACAAATAAGCAAAATTAATTTTTTAGTTATTATAAGACTTGGAATAACTTACGAGAGCAAAGAAGCTGCTTCCTTATTACATGTTGGATACCTCGTCCGAGTAACGCTGCTCTGGACGGTAGGATCAGCTGTTTCGAGTGAAAACAGCTCATTTTGAACGCAAGCACACCGTATACTCTATCATTTCATGGGGGCAGCCATTTTTTTAATGTCATAGTGGCCAACGACTGAGTCTTTGCTTCGGCTGCCTTTGACCGATGTGTCGTGTCGCCATGTATCTTCTATCGGGGACCTGCATGAAGTACTATCGAGTTAGTTCTACAAATAAGTACTTTGGACGCACTAAAATTTTACGTGTGCAGTGCATTTCGCTTGTACTAGCACGAGCAGCGACATAAATGCACGCCAAAAGCACGGCTTTTCAGATTGTAGTGTGACTTGCAACCACGGAGCAAGAAACATTTAGGAGTGGAAACTCCGCTGTTTCCGGCGATCAGAAAAAGTCACAAGCCCGCGGAGCCGTTATCGCGCTGGCGGCGCCTGGCGGCCTGGAAAGAAATTACCGCCGTTGAGAGCGCGCCGGAGCCGCCTGCCCGGGCGCTGCATTTTTTTTTTAGCTGCGGCTTCTACGACGCGTCGCATGGCGCCGCCACTGTATACGGCCCCGTCGGCGCATACAACAATTGTGACCTTATCTGGTCTCCCGCCCTCGCTCGCCCTGACGGGAGTTTCCCCTCCTAAATGTCTTACTCCGTGACAAGATGGTAATGGCATGCGATGCGATGCCAGATCATAGTGAAATGGTGGGATCAAATAGCGACTCTCCCATAACCTACTACGTTAGTGGGTATGTGGCCAGGAAACTGCTAATGAGAACAAAGTGCGAAGAGTGTTCCCAGCTGTTGCTTCAAGCAAAATACTCGCGCTTGCTTCCGGAAGAGTCGTGCCTTACCAACCACATGGATAGAGGTGGCCAACTTTACCCATCTCAGGCACTAAAAGGCTTGGTTGCTGCGATGGAAGATGCCTTCACGCATTGTTTCAGCTTTAACAAGTTGAAGGCTGACAGCATCATGGACCTTAAATTATTACTTGCCTGTAAATAAATAAGCTGTATATGGTTGGCTGTGCGCAACATAGCGTAGAAATCACCAACCAAGTGATGCGGTTTTTTGTGATCACGAAGTTGCACTTCCTTGTAAGGGAAGCGAGATAAAATGAAGTACCTCAAGCTGAGGCGCACAACATAACTGCATAACTGCAACGTTTATATCAGCAAGACCAACACAAAGCGTCAGTATATGTATATAGAACAGGAAATGTTCACATCACATTGTATGCCCAGAAATATCTGCATATCTCAACAGAACTTCCCACTCGACAAATTATTATTGTTTGCACTGCACCTTGTTCACCTTTTATGGGTATATACCTCCATTATATATTGGATTTGCGCGCCATTTCGTGTCATATTGTTTGTTTGAGAGCTAACAACTATGCATATACAGTCGTGTGCATTATTTTATTAACAATAAATATTCTTTTTTTCTAAGGCATTCTTGGCATTATCTGAGCGGTACTACATACGCGCACTTAGTTCTTTGCAGGTTTCTAATATTGGAAACCAAATTTCCCTTCGCGCTCTCATTATGCTCAGTTTTGACCATTGGTGCCTACAGTTCTACCTTCCATTGCAAAATTAAATAAACTTGAAATAATCCTGGTTCACTCGAGCAGCCCGTTTCAATTGCTGAGGCGCGCACCATCCAGTAGACTATTAGGACAAGCGCCTGTAGCTCAAGGCACTAATAAAGTCACACCAGACAGAACTGCATACGGCACCCCATAATAGTCCCTTAAAATGTAAAAGCGGCACTGGCAAACCGCAAACGACCGCCTACTGCGGAAGCTCTCTTTGTTCGGTGCAATTATGAGTTTCATAAGTGTTGCACTGAGCGCGAAGCTAAAGCACGGCGATAAAATGACCAAAATTTAGTAGTACGTCAGGCCAGCTGCAGTGATGAAGTCGCCTAGCCTTTAAAATGATTTTCTGATACGGGTATTGCGACCCAAGAAGCCGCGGTACGAGAAAGCACTTCACAGCGGAACCAAATAACCGCAGCGGACCTTAGCCAGCATACGAGAGGCATATTGGAGCCGACAGCAGCGCCGCCCCATCGTCCTGAATAAATGCTGCTTCTCGGGCGCTCCGATGCCGACACTACGGTGGCCCTTCTAGCCACCGTACCGACACCTCTAATTTTTGTAGAGAAACTCTATGCCCCTTCTAGCAACCATACCCATATGCCATAAACATGGCCGTAAACATGGCCGTAAATCACCCAATTGACGTCACTAGGGCGAGCTATCCGATTGGCTGCCCAGAACGCGTCGTCGATAATTTTTCCACCTTTATGGTGAACAAATGATGTTCGTAATAGTTGAAATGTTAGTTAATTTGTTTCTATAGAAAGAAAGTAACAGAAAGAGAATGCACAAGAACAATTCCTCACTACACTTGAGCGCTTCCGGCACACAGCAAGCGTCGTATGCTTATGTTACAACGTGCTCCATTTCGACGAGAGCTTTGCGGTCAGAGCCGGTCTCAGTCTTTTCGCGAGCACTATGATTCGACTTCGTTGCGTTGAGGACTGCAAATGTAGCGACTGGCAATATGTCAAGCTCCGATATCGTGTTCCTCTGCAAGGCAGCAGACGAGCGGAATGGCTGCAGCGCATCCGACTGCCGTTATCTGATCGGTGCCATGATTTGCGCGTTTGCGGCCGTCACTTTACACCGGAAGATTACTAAAGCAATAGCATTTCGTGAGTCCGGTATTAGGGTAAACGCAAGGGCAAGGGGACAGGGCCTGGCCATCTGACCGTGTCGTTTCACGGGATGAGCAGAAGCGCAAATCTGAATGGTCTGGACGGTGCAGCCACCTGGTGGCACAGAGCTCAACCACACACAGTAGCAGCAACGAAATGTATTCTTCTTTGCTGCTGGTGTAAATTTTTGGCAGGAGCGTAATCGTTAACACGTTCTTTTTGTAAATGTTTAAAATGTTTTGCACTTGGTTAGTGCAATATTAGCTCTTTGTTTGCCTGGTTAAGCTCTGCGCCAAAGGGTGGCTGGACCGTGGAGACCGATCAGGCAGCTCACGTACGTCTACGCTAAGGTTCCTTTATCAGCTTGAGTTCCGTCGAAACGGTCAGCTCGCCTGTGGTTACCGGAATACCACACACGTTCGGCGCTGCGACAGAATGCTCGCAGCGCACGCTGCTTCGATAGCTCTCGTTCGGGGTCGAATGCCAAGCAGCTGGCGGAGAGTTTAGAGAGGATTCGCGCGCTCGCTCCTAGAGAACCGGAAGTCGACGACACGACGTGCCATCATGAAGCAGAGCCAGTGACGGCGCAGCTTAGCCCCGATCACTCGGGGAACGAGTTGAGGAGAAAATGCATGGCTATGGAGGAGGGTAACTTGTAATCGTACGTAGCTATCTTAATATAAGACGTTTCACACAAATTGTGGTGCGAATGATTAACTTTAGCTGTACCCTACGCGTCTACAAAATTTGTCCAAACCATTTCAGGGTCCCTTTAACTTGTTCTCAAACTTCTTTGTCAGTCTTCAAGTCTCTGCTCCATATGTCAGCATTGGTAAAATGCACTGATTGTACACCTTCCTTTTCAATGATAATGTTAAGCTTCCAGTCAGGAGCTGGTAATGTCTGCCGTATGCGCTCGAACCCATTTTTATTCTTTTGAAATTTCCTTCTCACGATCAGGGTCCCTTGTGAGTAATTGACCTAGGTGAGCGTACTCCTTCACAGACTCTAGAGGCTGACTGGCGATCCTGAGCTCTTGTTCTCTTGCCAGGCTATTGATCGTTATCTTTGTCTTCTGTATATTAATCTTCAACTCCACTCTTATACTCTCTCTTTTAAGGTCGTCAATCATTTGTTGCAACTCGTCCCCAGTGTTGCTGAACAGAACAATGTCATCTACAAATCGAAGGTTACTGAGATATTCTCCATTGATCCTTACTCCTAAGCCTTCCCAGTTTAATAGCTTGAATACTTCTTCAAAGCATGCAGTGAATAGCATTGGGGTGAATGCGTCTCCCTGTCTGACCCCTTTCTTTATAGGTATCTTCCTACTTTTATTGTGTAGAATTAAGGTGGCTGTGGAATCTCTGTAGATATTTTGCAGGGTATTTGCGTAAGCGGTCTGTACTCCTTGATTACGCAATGCCTTAATGACTGCTGGTATCTCTACTGAATCAAATGCTTTTTCGTAATCTATGAATGCCATAGAGAAGCTTATTGCACTCTGCGGATTTCTCGATAACCTGATTAATGACATGGATGTGATCCATTATAGAGTATCCCTTCCTGAAGCCAGCCTGTTCCCTTGGTTGACTAAACTCCAGTGTTGCCCTTATTCTATAGGAGATTATTTTGGTAAATATCTTATATAATACTGGAAGTAAGCTAATGGGCCTATAATTTTTCAGTTCTTTAACGTCTCCCTTTTTGTGGATTTGTATAATGTTTGCATACTTCCAGTTTTCTGGGACCCTTGCAGTCGATAGACACTTCGTATAGAGAGCCGCCAGTTTTTCTAGCATTATGTCTCCTCCATCTTTGATTACATCGGCTGTTATTCCATCTTCTCCCGCCGCTTTTCCCCGTTTCATGTCTTCAAGGCTCTTCTGACCTCATCTCTAGTTATAGGGGGAGTTTCTGCATCATTTTCATTATTGTTTCGAATGGAGTACTCCCGAGTCCTCTTGCTATTGTACAGGTTAGTACAGAATTCTTCCGCTGCTTTTATTATACCTTCGACATTGCTGATGATATTACCTTGCTTATCCTTCAGTGCATATATCTTGGCTAATATCATAGCAAATTGAAGTTTGTACATCACTTGATCTGTTTTACTACCGCGACCAAGCCTTCGCCATGACCGCTCGATGGAGTGCCTTAGCGCCCAACGAGGAGCAGTTCATAAATTTATTTCTCCCTCCTTTCGAAACTGCGTTGCCTCGTCAGACTCACTTCGCCCCAAAGGCGAAGCATGTGCTTCCGGCACTCAAATTACTCTTGACTCTTGCAGTGCACAAAAGCACGACCTTCGAGATTGGCTTTCGTTACTCCGTCAAAAACAATGCTAGGGGGTGCCGATTTCGATGTCAACGGCTTCCTCGAAGTAACAAAATATAATCTCGATAGTCATGCTTTTGTGGACTCCAAGCGACAAAATTTAGCGATTGTTAGAATTGAAACACATCATAGTCGCTATTTTCTGGACACCACCTTCTACACGAAGCCTTATTGTTTTATGGGTAGCATAAATTGCAGTAAACGTTCGTTCATTAACTAAGCAAGCGGGGTGTCACGCGACCGGAGACATACGTGAACAGAGTTCTACTGATGATTACGAGAACTTACGGACACAACGCTTGCATTGAGGAGGGGAGCATGCATGCCTGTACCAAAGCGAATGCTCCCCATTTCTACTGTGCCGCGCTTCCAAAAACATAGAGCCAGTGACTGTAGTGATGTCCACTGTTACGACATGAATATTCTATGAATGTGTCGACTACGCTCCTCGCACGAATCTTTGGCCGCACTTCCATGTCCCGCGGCCATCCCTTGCATGTCCGCGAGGGACGTGCAAGGGATGTCCAACATTATGCGTACATTTTACGGACATGTTAGCGCCTTTTGCACTACGTTTGCTTTCGCAGCACACGCTGTGACAGATGCAACGAACAGAGTGCCCATACATTAATCGTGTGCATATACGTTATGCGCGCACGCACGCTCACGTAAGTGCAGTATACGACTTATTGGTTTAGGCCATCCTCCAGGCGCAAGTGGCATATCGAACTAACGAAGTTGTCAAAGTAAACTGCGTGAGAAAATTTCCAAAGTGCCAGACACATGAGCCACAGAAATGATAGCACGATTATTGTAATTCGAGCACACGATAAAACATAATTACCTTAGGAGGAAGCTCAAAGTCAAAGCTTTCTGGAGTACAATTATTCATGTGTAAGCCGAGAAAGGTTCATGTGCAATATCCTCGGTGCATCCGTGGTGAGATATTGTAAAAAAAAAGCATCTATGTGCGATTTCTTTTAGGACGTCCGTGGTGGGATATCAAAAAATGGACGTCCGACGGATGTCCTGTTTGTCTCCGAAGCGGTGCGGTGACTTTGAGGCCTGATTTCTACCTCCTACGAACGAAGTGACTGGGGAGTTTCCTCCATGTTCAAAACCCAGCAGATCTCCAGCTGGTGTTGCGTTTCGCCTGCGACACGTGGTTTTGCCGGCGCGACGGCGGCGGGGCGGCGGACATTTTGGCCCGATCGTCGTCACCGCAACACTCATCGCCAGGTGTTTCCAGGCGCGTCTGCGGCGATGCGACCGCCTAGGGATTTCGTTCCAGTCATTGTGCCCGAAACAGGCGATGCCAAAGCAGGGATCTCATTCCAGTTATTGGGCCCGAAACAGGCGATGCCAAAGCAGGGATCTCGTTCCAGTCATTGTGCCCGAAACAGGCGATGCCAAAGCAGGGACCATCTTCTCGTTACAGTCATTGTGTCCGACCGGCAGCGCCACGACAGTGTGCTGCGCAGCGCCACGACAGTGTGCTGCGCAGCGCCACGACCAGGTGCTACGAGATCGTGCGCAGCGCCACGACATGGTGCTACGGCATCGCTACGACAGTGTGCGTCACCATTAGCCCATTGTACATTCACGTGCTCGTCTTTTGAGGGGTTCCTTCTTGCCCTCAACTGCGAGAGTATAAAAACAGCTGCCCCCGGACGCCAGAGAGGGCTCCGATTTCTTCCGTTGAGTGAAGTGCTCTCCCGTCTCTCTACTTCGGTCAAACCTGACCGCCAACTCTTTGCGATGTTAAAATAAACAAGTTGTTTCGTTGTTACCTGTCGACTCATGCTTTGCCGGGACCTTCGGATGCTTGCAGTTGTACCCCAGGCCGCCAGGCCAACGCTACCCTTGGGGCTTGCGACCCAGGTACAACCACGGGCGTCAGCGCCGAGTTCCCAACAGATCGTACCAGCAGTCGGATCCAAATATCTGGTTGGCAGCGGTGAGATCGCCTACGACTTCAAATATCTGGTTGCCAGCGGTGAGATCGCCTACGACTTCAAACAACGGTCTGCCAGCGGCAAGATCGCGACAACGGAGGCCAGCAGCAAAGAGATGCAGTTGACTGTATGCTGAGCAGCTCAACGACGATCCGGGAGCAGTGCAACGAGCCCTGTGTGACGACTGGTTGCCTGCAGCGGAACGACTGCGCGGAATTCCTGCCTGCGAGGTTTGGTGAGTGCGGGACTTTCTTCTTCTGAGCGTTGCCAGGCTTTTTGTTAGTGTCAGAAACAGAGCTGGTAATTGTGGTTGTCGTTGCTGCCGGGTTAGTTTGCGGCAAGACAATAGTAAGCAGTAGAGAAAGCAGCATTCAGAGCAGCCATGGATTTGAAGTCGTTGCGCAAACCGAAATTGTTGGAGCTTGCAAGAGAGTTGGGTCTGGATGTCTCAGACAAACTAAGAAAACCTGAACTGCTAAAGGCTATTCTTGAGTTAGAGGCTGAGGATGACGAGCTGTCGGAATGCCTTGAGACTATTGAAGAGAGGGAGACAGAAAAAGAAGAGCGTGAACGTAAAGAACAGAAAGAGCGAGAGCAACAAGAGAAAAAAGAAGAGCGCGAACACGCTTTGGAAATGAAGCGTCTTGAGGTAGAAATGGAACGCGCTCGTAATGGAAGTCAGGCACACGGTGCAGGAGAACGCGTATTGTTCAAAATGACTGACCTGATGCGGCCGTTTAAGCTTGGAGAGGACATTGGTTTGTTCCTGGTTAACTTTGAGCGAACGTGCGAGAAGCAGGGGTTCTCTCGGGAAACGTGGCCACAGCGCTTGCTCACTTTGTTACCCGGCGAGGCGGCCGACGTAGTCGCTCGCTTGGATAGAGAGGAGGCAGAGGATTTCGACACAGTGAAATCGAGTCTTCTAAAAAAGTACCGGCTGTCTGCGGAGGCGTTCCGTCGGAAGTTTCGGGAAAATGAGAAAGGCAGAAGTGAGTCATATACAGAGTTTGCGTATAGGCTTATGTCGAACATGCAGGAGTGGCTCAAAGAAGAGAAAGCGTTTGGTGACCACGATAAAGTTCTGCAGTGTTACGGGCTAGAACAGTTTTATAGTCGGTTACCGGAGAACGTGCGATACTGGGTCTTGGATAGGCCAGACGTGAGTACGGTGGCTAGAGCCGCTGAGCTAGCCGAGGAGTTTGTGACGCGTCGAGCTCGCGGAGCTAAGGACGGTCAAAAGGGTGAATTTGGCTCCAAGTCTGAGAGGCCAAGGTTCACGCCCATGAGATTTAAGGGGGACACGCGTAGTGAGGATGCGAGTGAAAGCAATCCGACCAAACGTAAAGAGACGGCAGCCGAAGCCGAACGCAGAAAGCGGTTCGAGATGAGGCGAGCGGGCGTTTGTTATACGTGCCAGAAGCCGGGTCACTTTTCGGCGCAGTGTCCGGAAACAACACCAAAAGTTGTGTTTTTTTCAATAGGCAGCACTGACGAGAACATGAAGCTTCTTGAGCCTTACATGCGAGACCTCCTCGTAAACGGGAAAGAGTGCCGAGTGCTTCGCGATTCCGCAGCTACGATGGATGTAGTTCACCCGTCTTACGTAGAACCCCATATGTTCACGGGCGAGTGCGCATGGATCAAGCAAGCCGTGGAAGCTCATAGCGTGTGTCTGCCGGTAGCAAAAGTGCTTATTGAAGGACCTTTCGGAGCGCTTGAGACGGAGGCGGCAGTGTCATCTATGCTGCCAACCCAGTACCCGTACCTATTTTCAAACAGGTCCGATCACCTCCTGCGCGAGAAGGGGCTTTTGTTTGGTGAAGCTAGTGTTCAGGCCTTAACCAGATCGAAGGTTCGGGAGCTCGCTGCAAAGGCGGTAGTTGCGGGGCCGACGTTATCAAACAACGAAAAAGGGTCAGAGGCGCAGCAAGCTGATATTCAGAGCACGCCCGAACAGAATAAAATTGAGTCTGTAGCGTTGAAGGCGCCAGATACTGGAGAGGAAAATCCCGACGCGGGAAAGTTAGAAGAGCTATCTACTGATTTGCTCATCGCGCCTACGTCAGACGGACTTGATAGGTTGCTAAAAGTCAGCCGGACGGCTTTGATAGCCGAGCAAAAAAAGGATGGCAGCCTGGAAAACGTGCGCTGCAATGTCAAAGAAGGTATCGCCAGGAAAACTGCGCGTTTTGTGGAAAGAGGTGGAGTCCTGTACCGGAAGTATCTAGACCGCAGAGGAGTGGAGTTCGATCAGCTGGTCGTGCCTCAATGCTATCGTCAGGATCTGTTGCGCTTGTCACATGGGGGTTCGTGGTCCGGACACCTAGGAGTTAAGAAAACTAAGGACCGTCTCTTGCAAGAGTACTATTGGCCAGGGTGTTTTCGGGACGCAGACCATTTCGTGAGGACATGTGACACTTGTCAGCGGGTGGGCAAACCAGGGGACAAATCGAGGGCGCCGTTGAAATTGGTACCTATCATTACGGAGCCTTTTAGACGGCTCGTTATTGATACAGTGGGACCTCTGCCGGTAACAGCCACGGGGTACAGACACATTTTGACTGTGATCTGCCCAGCGACAAAGTTCCCTGAAGCAGTGCCGCTTAAAGAACTCAGCTCAGTTGAGATAGTTAATGCACTACTGTCCATATTTGCGCGAGTTGGTTTTCCTGCAGAAATTCAATCAGATCAGGGCACAGTGTTTACTAGCGCTTTGACGACAACTTTTCTCGAAAGGTGTGGGGTAAAGCTGCTACACAGCTCAGTGTACCACCCACAGTCGAATTCCGTTGAGAAGCTCCACTCCGTCATGAAGCGCGTGTTGAGAGCCTTGTGTTTTGAACATCAAACTGACTGGGAGCTGTGTCTGCCTGGGGTGATGTTTGCTTTAAGGACCGCGCCGCATGCGGCTACGGGGTTTTCGCCAGCTGAACTGGTGTACGGTCGCTCGCTTCGATCTCCGCTTCGCATGCTTCGAGAATCATGGGAAGGTAGGGGCGACGACCCAGTCGTGGTGGAGTACGTGCTTAAGCTCCTCGAACGCTTAAGAAGGGCACAGGAGTTGTCAGGTGAAGCAATGACAAAGGCCCAGCAGAGGGCCAAGGTTTATTATGATCGGACAGCCAGGGCCCGTCGTTTTGAGGTTGGCGATGAGGTCATGATATTGCGCACATCGCTAAACAACAAACTAGACGTGCAGTGGGAGGGCCCAGCACGAATTGTTCAGAAACTGTCGGACGTTAACTACGTGGTAAGTCTGCCAGGAAAGCGGAAAGCACAGCAAGTTTACCACTGTAATCTGCTCAAACCTTATAGACAAAGGGAAGCAGTGGTGTGCATGATGATAAACGTTCCTGAAGAGCTTCCAGTCGAGCTTCCGGGACTAGGCTCAGTGACGAACAGGGAAGACACCGGTCAAGTCATTAGTGACCTTATCAGTAAAGCACCGCTGTCGCCTGAGCAGAAAACCGAACTACACCAGCTATTACAAGAGTTTCAAGGTCTGTTCTCTGAGAGGCCTGGTAGGACTTCTGTACTTACTCATGATATAGAACTTACCTCCACAGAGCCAGTACGATCCAAGGCGTATCGGGTGTCACCCCGCCAGAGCGATATTATGGAGGCTGAGGTAAAGAAAATGCTCCAGCTCGGTGTTATTGAGGCAGGTGAGAGTGATTATACCTCCCCTTTGATTTTAGTTGAGGTACCGGGAAAGGAACCTCGTCCTTGCGTCGACTACCGCAGGCTTAATTCCATCACTAAGGATCAAATTTATCCGATCCCTAACATCGAGGAGCGCCTTGAGAAAGTTAGTAGCGCTCAGTTTATTTCCACCCTAGATCTTGTCAGGGGTTATTGGCAGGTTCCACTTACAGAAGAGGCTAGTAGGTATGCGGCGTTCATTTCACCAATGGGAACATTCCGTCCTAAAGTGTTGAGTTTTGGTTTGAAGAACGCGCCATACTGTTTTTCAAGTCTCATGGATAGAGTGTTGCGGGGACAGCAAGAATTCGCTTTACCGTATCTAGACGACGTAGCGATATTCTCCGCATCCTGGTCTGAGCATATGGCACACTTGCGGGCAGTGCTAACCCGCCTGCGCGAAGCGGGCTTGACAGTCAAGGCTCCTAAGTGCCAGTTAGCACAGGCCGAGGTTGTCTACCTCGGTCACATGATTGGTCAGGGTCGTCGCCGCCCCTCTGAAATAAAAGTGGCCGCTGTGCGAGACTTTCCGCAACCGCGCACCAAGACCGATATTCGGTCGTTCTTGGGTGTCGCCGGCTACTATCAGACGTACATCCCTAGGTACTCTGATATCGCGGCTCCCCTGACGGATGCTCTAAGAAAAACAGAGCCTCAAACAGTCGTCTGGGACGAGACAAAGGAAAGAGCTTTTAGCGCCCTAAAGAGTGCCCTAACAAGCCAGCCTGTGCTACGATCGCCAGACTATACAAAAGGGTTCATTGTTCAGTGCGATGCTAGTGAGCGAGGCATGGGCGTTGTACTGTGCCAACGGGAAAATGGAGAAGTAGAACACCCCGTCCTGTATGCTAGTCGTAAGCTGACCAGTCGTGAGCAGGCGTATAGCGCCACCGAGAAAGAGTGTGCATGTCTCGTGTGGGCCGTTCAGAAATTGTCATGCTATCTAGCCGGCTCGAGGTTTATCATTGAGACGGATCACTGCCCTCTCCAATGGCTGCAGACCATCTCTCCCAAAAATGGCCGCCTCCTGCGCGGGAGCCTCGCTTTACAACAATATTCCTTTGAGGTGCGTTACAAAAAGGGGAGTCTCAACGGTAACGCCGATGGCTTAAGTCGAAGCCCCTAACGTAGGAATCAGCCTCAAAATTGTTTGTTACTGATGTTTTTCTTCCTGAGGCAGGATTTTTTTAACATATTGCTTTTGTTTAGTGTTTCAAAGTGATGATATGCTTTCTAGTGCAATTTTTCAATTTGTGGACGCGTTCTGAGTGATGCTAGACTACTGTAAGGAACTAGGCAGTGGTATAAAAAGGGGAAAGAGCCTGGCAGGGCTTAGTGAGGGTTGTGCCGTGCTTGCTGACTGAGCGGTTGAGTTTTCAGCGTAGTTCTAACGCTTGCCGGGAACGAGAACAAAAATGTGAACTCTCCCGAAGTCACTTTGCAGTGTCCCGTGCGAACCTGAACGAGAGAACGAGGCCTTCTCTGTGCGCTGCGCTCAAGAAACGTCAAGGGACGCCCGACTTCGGTTATGAGCATCATCGAGCGACATCCCTCCGGACAGCGGATGCAGTCCCCTGTCCATCGGGATCTCCTTTCCCCGGCGGGGCGGTCTGTTGCGTTTCGCCTGCGACACGTGGTTTTGCCGGCGCGACGGCGGCGGGGCGGCGGACATTTTGGCCCGATCGTCGTCACCGCAACACTCATCGCCAGGTGTTTCCAGGCGCGTCTGCGGCGATGCGACCGCCTAGGGATTTCGTTCCAGTCATTGTGCCCGAAACAGGCGATGCCAAAGCAGGGATCTCATTCCAGTTATTGGGCCCGAAACAGGCGATGCCAAAGCAGGGATCTCGTTCCAGTCATTGTGCCCGAAACAGGCGATGCCAAAGCAGGGACCATCTTCTCGTTACAGTCATTGTGTCCGACCGGCAGCGCCACGACAGTGTGCTGCGCAGCGCCACGACAGTGTGCTGCGCAGCGCCACGACCAGGTGCTACGAGATCGTGCGCAGCGCCACGACATGGTGCTACGGCATCGCTACGACAGTGTGCGTCACCATTAGCCCATTGTACATTCACGTGCTCGTCTTTTGAGGGGTTCCTTCTTGCCCTCAACTGCGAGAGTATAAAAACAGCTGCCCCCGGACGCCAGAGAGGGCTCCGATTTCTTCCGTTGAGTGAAGTGCTCTCCCGTCTCTCTACTTCGGTCAAACCTGACCGCCAACTCTTTGCGATGTTAAAATAAACAAGTTGTTTCGTTGTTACCTGTCGACTCATGCTTTGCCGGGACCTTCGGATGCTTGCAGTTGTACCCCAGGCCGCCAGGCCAACGCTACCCTTGGGGCTTGCGACCCAGGTACAACCACGGGCGTCAGCGCCGAGTTCCCAACAGATCGTACCAGCAGTCCGATCCAAACACTGGGCTCAAGGGAAGGCAAGTGCATGGAGCCACCAACATTCTCGGTTAGCCATTCCATGCTCGCTCTTCGTCCTGGCACGCAAAGGTGGTGTCCTAATCCACGCTCCAGCGATGATTGACTCTGAGTATAACAGAAACTGATCTTTATGGCTGCGCTTTTGCTAACTGCATGCGCCGGAATCACTTGCGTAGCCGTCAACACGCCTAGACGCCATGTTTTTCACATCACCTATTTGTACCTGCAGCAGATCACGTGAACTCCAGGCTCCTACACATGGCTCATGCAGGGGGCTGGACAGCGCATGCTTCGTCGCGTCCTGCTGGACAGAGCGGCGGCGCCAGCGTAGATTGTAATAAAGCTAGGCACAGGCGCCGATCGACTACAGAGGGGAGCGGGGTGGCTCTCTGGTGTCCCGACTACGCCCCCCCCCCCCCCCCGAACTTTCTTGCAAGAGGCAGAGCGCCTCCCGGTGATGCCGAAGCTAAACAAGGAGAATGGGATCAATCGCAGACGGCGGCACCACCCTCGTCATCCGGTTATCTGCTTTCACTGTGCTGGCTCGACCCCACTGAAACCCTCTCCACTTGAGCGTGAAAAAATCTGCTCAATGTAGGCAATGCTGTTAGCTTTGAAAGCAAAAAGAAGTGACAACCTATCGGGAAGCGCGTTTGATATGGCTTTTCAAACAACGCTGCGGGTTGCCTCCCGATGCTTGCGTCGGTGTTCATGTAAATTTGACGTCAGGAGATTGTAATAAAAACAGGTTTGAATAGTGTTGCGTTATAGGGCCCCAACAGTGCATTATTACCGTAAGTTTGAGGCCGCATATCTCGAAACTGGCTTCATCCTCAGAACTCATTCCTAGTAAATATGTCTCGCAAACTCTCCGGCTAACACGTTATGGAGTTTTATGTGCCAAAACCACGATCTGATTATGAGGGACTCCGAAATAATATGGAGCACCTGGCGTTCTTTAACGTGCACCTAAATCGAGGTACACGGGTTTTTTCGCATTTCGCCCCCATTGAAATGTGGCCACGGTGGCCGGGATTTTATTCCTCGACCTCGTGCTTAGCATCCCAACACCATAACCACTTAACAACCACGGTGGGTCTCTCCGGCTAAGATTCGTAAATTGTAATGGGCTGTAAAAATTAGTTGAAAACTTAATTAGCCCTTTTCAATTATTGAGTTATATATTTTGATTTATTGAACAAGTGATATCCGCCTCTTCGAACAATTCAATTCACGAATTAGAATAGTGCTATCTCCAGCAGGTAAATTTTTAAGAATTTTGTAGTGTAAACGAGAAAACACCAGGTATATTATTATTAAAGCTTTACGCCGTGGGCTCGCAAGCTCGCCTCGTTTAGGAGCGGCGCCTGATCTGATCGCTTTGCACAACGGTGCTCAAGATTCTCATTAATACGCTTTAACCACAGTGATGGGGCACTGACAGCGTCCGAAATGAGAGGAAAAAAAAATCAGTTTCGTTCTAAAGGCGAACCGTAGATAGCGATAAGAAAGCATTAGGCAATTACACGAATTAATGTTCGTAGTATTATAGGCCGTATAAATATTCGCTTAATAACTAAATTTGGCATGATGTCAGGCGCACACAAAGATGAGCAGTCATCCTCGCAAGTTGCTTCAGAACTCAAAAGGACAGTCTCACATGTACGCACGCACTCACACAAACAGCCCAAGCGCTTGTGTGAAAAAGTGGGATGCGGGGGCGTCCTTTCCTGGAATGTTTGTGCGTGCCTTAGCGCGTGCCTACATGTGAGTGTGTTCTTTTGCGGTTTGAAGCAACTTACTGAGATGAACAGATCTCACTAGATCGCCGCGAGCACTGACTGTCACAACGACACAGCGCGAGGAGGAGCGCCGGCTGCGGAAGCACGCCTACGTGTATCAAAGCGATCGGTTCGTGCTGCCGCTCACTTCACCACCGCGTCTCAGAACTCAGATAACGCGAATGAAGCAACCAGCAATCTCGGCTCCCCCTTGCATGCTTGCCGTTCGCCCTCGCACCAGCGGCAGATAACCTCCAGCCATCGTGCCTCCAACATATATGCGCGAGGTAAGCGCCCGACCACGCGGGCAGCCACATGGCAGCCACGTGGCAGTCACGATCGGACCTGAGTCCTTCAAGGACTCTGATCGGGCTAAAGGAGGAGACGCTCGAGCTCCTTCTGTAGCCCAGGCGTGGGGCAGCGCGGGCTCGATCACGTGACCTCCAACATTTGCCGCGCGGGAAGACGGCTCGCCCTGGCAAGCTTGCCCTCCATGTTGCAGTGAACACCAACATACGACGCGCGCGCCGCTTGCTCTTGTACTTGGACTATGTTTGGACTTTATTCGTGGCAGCATAGCAAAAATTTTCATGCAGTGTCAGTATAATGGCTACAGCAATAAAAACATTTGGGAAAACGCTTAAGCTTCGCCTTTAAGAGTGGAACGCGATAGCATTCAAGATCCCTGATTGCTTTTCACGCTTCCAGGCAAATACAGCTTATGTAACGGTAATGTTCACCGGGAAACGCTGGCGGCGAAAGCTATGCACGAAGGCGAGCTTTCTGGTAGAAACGCGGTATCTTGCGTGGGCTGATCTCCTGTTATTGTTTCGCACTTTTAATATTTCAGTCTGAGAAGGTCTAAGATAAAAGGTATCCGCTGTCGGTGTTTTCTTTTTCATTACATTTTTTGTGGGCTTTCTCAAAATTTCGAGGAATATCTTTGTGAAGGATGAAAGATAACATATGAGTAACTCTGGTGACATAAGAGTGGTCGGTATGCTTCGTTCGGAATAATGGGCCCTATAACGTAAAATTATTCCAAACTGTTTTTATTCCAATGTCCTGACGTCCAATTTGCGTAACCACCGACGCAAGCATCGGGCGGTCACCCGCAGGGTTGTCTGAACGGACCAACCAAACGGTCTCCTCGTTCATAGGAGGTCACTTTTGTTTACTTGAAAAACGAATAACATTGCCTACACTGAGCGGTTTGCCTTATCTTATTGGCTGATAAGAGGCGAGGAGCACGCTCAAGTGGAGAGGGATTTGATGGGGGCCGAACTACTGCACTGAAAATCGCTAACCGGACGAAGAGGGTGGTGCCAGCGTCTGCCATTGGTCCGCTTTCCCTTATTTAACTCGCGGTGGCTGGTCGAAAATCGCCGCGGCATGCAACGGAAGCTTAAGAATGACGCTAAAATGGATCCTCAGCAAAGAAGAGTTGGCAAAACGAGCTCGTGAACGTGCCGAAAGTGCTCGAAAATGTTACGCGGCCACGCAAAAAAGTTTTATTATAGGCAAATAAATCCATGCTTTCCGGCAGGTGCGATTAGCCAGTGCCTAGGCGATCCGCGGCAGTCATATTTTGTTCCTTTCAGAACGGGGCAGCCTGAGGCTATACAGAAGAAAATTCAGTTTTGTTCGGCATATTAATGCATCTTTGACGCGGTGAGTTCTTGCGGTTTTGTGACGTCGCGTGACAGGCTGGTGAAATGGCTGCAGCCCTACAGCTTTTGACCAATAGCCGAGGGCTAATGGCGAAAAGGCGTCGAATCAGAAATAAATATTTCGCTTTTGTTCAGTAAAATCATGCATAATCCGTGTGCACACGTCGTATCAGATGGGGAGCTATCGCGGTTTTCGTGACGTCCCGTGATAGCCAGGCGAAGTGGGGGTGGTCCAAAGAAGTTTTTAACCAATCGCGTAGGGCGGATTGCAGAATTGGAATAGAAAAGTTTGGAATAGTTTTACGTTATAGCGTCCAATTTTTCGCGAAGAGACGGTCGACGCTGGGGGCTGGACGTGGGGCCCTTGAAGGTGCCCTGAACCACCCCTCGAGCTTGGTGAAATAACACAGTCCGCGGGCAGCATACGCTGCTGTGAACACATCAGCCAAGTTTTGCTGTCGTACGCTGTGCATGGAGCTCGCAAGCGGACCGCGAGGTCATCTTTCCCTCAAACGCTGTTTTCAACAGAAGGCCCTGTCCTCACTCTCTTCTAGACACACTATTTCGTCATCGGACGCACTATTTCATCATTTTATTATACGGTTGCTATTGGCCGATAGCTGACGTCAAGCTGCGGTCGGCTACATGGCGTAGATACCGCGGCCGCCGCGGGGTGCCGCCACGAGGCCACTGGCTAAGCGCACTGCGGCTCGCTGAGGACAACCGCGTTTGGCTTATGCTGAGCGCGTCGTAGGCACCGAAGGCAGGAGTCGTGGCGGCTACGTTAACATCAAAAATGAAATTTTGAACTGCGCGTCACGGTGGAATTTAGAAGGCGGAGCGTTGTGCGGCACTCCCCACTGTGCCGTAGCCTTCGCAGTGCAAGGAATTGAATAAGGAACGGGAGCACAGCGGACACCGTGTTTGATTGCCAATAACTCCGCTTCTGCTGAACGCATTGAAGTACTTTTTGCGGCAGAGTATTTCTGAAATAGCCTATTGTCACTTCAAATGCCTTTCTCCACTTCCACAAAAATTGGTTCAAGGCCCCTTTATAAATACGATTTTATACATTATAGTGCCCAGGAACAGCTATAGAGCCTTCGTACTGGTGCACTTGGAAAGCAATATGCGAGTCAAAATGTACAGGGAACACAAACGCGGTAGACAAAATAATGCGAGATAGGGAAAACGAGGAAGCGTAAAAGGGAGTTAATCATACAACGTGATTATCTACTTATATATACAAAACACAGGAAATGAACTCTGAAATATGTCAATACAGGCACCATTCTTATTAGGTTTTCTTTTTTTTAGTCGAGCCATATATAAGACACTTTTTAATGCAGGTAGGCCAGGCAGAAAGCGTGGAGGGCGCCCACAGCGCCACAGTCTGGCTCGGCGGATGGGTGAAAACACTGAAAAGCAACCGGAAACGACCGTAGGACACCCGCGTGCGCTGGGGTTGTGGGGCGGCAGGTACACTCTAAAGCGGGGGCTACATGGGGCGTTTTTCTCCTGCGATTATCGCGCGCCAAAAAAAAACAAACAAAAAAAAAAACGCGCTGGCGGGATGCCGGCCAGGCTGCATGAGGCGTACGAGCGGCGAACGCCGCCGCAGTGTGGCCAGACAAGGCAAAAATGTTTTGGCTACCACTAAATGAACGAACAATGGGGCCCTATAATGTAAAACTATTCCAATATGTTTCTATTCCAATCTCCTGACGTCAAATTTGCGTAACGACCAACGCAAGCACCGGGCGGTAACCCGCAGGGTTGTTTGAACAGACAAATGAAACGCTCTCCTCCTTCATAGGAGGTCACTTTTGTTTGCTTGAAAAACGAATAACATTGCCAACACTGAGCGGCTTGTCATATCTAATTGGCTGTCAAGAAGCAAGGAGAACGTTCAAGTGGAGAGGGATTCGATGGGGCCGAGCCACTGCACTGAAAGTCGATAACCGGATGAAGAGGGTGGTGCCGGCGTCTACGATTGGTCGGCTTTCCCTTACTTAGCTTGCGGTGGCTGGTCGAAAATCGCGGTGGCATGCAACGGAAGCTCAAGAATGACGCTAAAACGAATCCTCAGCAAAGAAGAGTTGGCAGAATCAGGGGGTAAACGTACCGAAAGTGCTCGAAAACGTTACACGGCCACGCAAGAGGTTTTATTATACGCAAATACACCCATGCTCTCCGGCAGGTGCGAGTAGCCAGCGTCTGAGCGATCGGTGGCAGCCATCTTTTATTCCTTTCGGAACGGGGCCGCCTGCGGCTATTCCGAAGAAAATTCAGTTTTGTTCGGCATAACAATGCATCTTTATCGCGTACACGTCACTCTGACGCGGTGAGTTCTTGCGGTTTTGTGACGTCGCGTGACAGGCAGGAGAAGTGGGCGCAGCCCGAAAACTTTTTACCAATAGCCGAGGACTAATGGCGAAAAGGGGTCGAATAAGAAATAACTGTTCTTTTTTCTGTCGAATCATGCATAATCAGTGTGTACACATCATATCAGATGGGGAGGTAACGCGGTTTTCGTGACGTCGCGTGATAGACAGGTGAAGTGGGGATGGTCGAAAAAAGTTTTTGACCAATCGTGGAGGGCTGATAGCAGAATTGGAATAGAAAAGTTTGGAATAGTTTTACGTTATAGCGCCCATGCTTATATGTTGTTTACTTGTGTTATAATTAATAAATTATCCAATAAATACCCCACTAATATGTCTGTAGTTTGTCGTTAAGCTCCACGCGTGATGCTTTCGCCGACGTAGCCATGGTGCTGACCAGCGCACGCGCGCGAAGTGTTCAAGGGACGGCAAGGAACGGTGAGACGGCTGGCCGCTCCCGCCGAAAACAGACAGAAGTGACTCCGACAGGCACTTCCGGTAGCGTCAGACGCGTGCGCGCCGCGTCAAAATCTAGCCGGTCCTGATCGGCGGCGGCGGGCGTTTTTCTCGACGCCGGGCGTCAAATCGGCGCCGTGAGGCGAAAATCGCCTCAAAAACGCTCCATGTATTCCGGGCTTAATGCTGAAGTTTCTTCTCTGCCGTGCGTCGTATCACCTGTGAAGCGTGTTGGAGAAGACCAGACAAAATGAATTGCTGCCTGCCACGACGCAAGACAATATCGTGAAGTACTCGGTTTTATCGAGAAACCATGTATAACTTATGGAAATGAAAGCGTCAAAGTCTTTTGAAGTACACTACTTCACTACCGGTTGGAGAAGAGCGTCATCAGGATGCCGCTACTAAGCGTATACCAACAAAGTGCGTCGTGTCGCGCGCGCGAGGCGTTACGTAGTTTTTGTTTTTTGTTTCTTGCTTTTTCCGTACTTTGCCGCGTTATTACACAGTATTTCCCGTGTATGTGGGAAATATTATTTATTTTTGTTTATCTATACACATACCTCACAGGCTCCAACTGGAGTATTGCTTGAGGGGGGTAAGAAAAATTATTCTGAAATAGTTGGGAAGTTAAATATTGCTCAATCGCTTTCCCCTAGAAAGTTCTGCCCTAAATTGGGACTTCGCTAATCGAAACTAATTATGTAATTACACAGAACACACAAGAACGAGATAGAATAGTTTGACCTGCTCCATAGAATGGATAACAGCATGCTTTTAGTCCCGTCCTAAGAGATTAGCCACCCCAAATAGGGACCCTCTGCTGATAGTGCTATAGGTTTGCGTAGTTGCTATCGTCATGGCCCGACGGAAGCGCGTATGCTCTCTCTTTCTCTCTCTTCCTCCCGGAAGAGCGCGATCGTAACTGGTGATGATGATGATGATCGTCCCGTTCGAATCGTAGTGGTGACAGATAGTCACCGAGGCTGTGTAAGCTGTTTACATGTTAGCATAATATCGTAATCTAGCATTCTGGCCATCTCTGCTTTATCTCGTAAAGTTACCTACCATGCATGTAGCAGTCCCGTCCCCATCTCTTAACTGGTTTTAAAGCGAATAGCTTTCTTGGGTTCCTTCACCGTTTTTATGGCTGTTCTGTGATCGGTTGTCGGACTCGGAGAGGAAAACGTTCGTTCTCTCGCTCTCGCTCGTTCGCACGCTCGCTCTGTTCTTCTTTTCTCTCTCTCTCTCTCTCTCTCTCTCTCTCTCTCTCTCGTTTGCTTTCTCTCTCACTCTTATTTCGTTCGCCCGCCCTCTCGCTCGCTCATTCGTTCGTTCGGGTTATTCGCTTACGTTGACAATCGTCGTCGATTGTTCCTGCACATTGTTTTCCCCACCAATACGCTAATCGTCGCCTTGCTTATCTCCACCGCTGACCAGTTAACGCTGCTTTATATCAGAGCGAAGTGCACGAGTATACATCGCTCGGCCTCATATAACCTACAGTGACAACAATAACTATACGCGCCTACCGGTGCCTCCACTTCCCTCCCTCTGTCTGTCCTTGAATTTATCTCGTTATCGTTCCCTAGCCTACTCATCGCACTGCACGTGGAAACCAGCACCCTTCTCATTCCATCAAATCGCTATATATACCCTTCTGTCGAGCAAACATGCAAGCGTGCCAACCTTCGACGGGCGAGCCGCCTCACACTTGTTGAATCGCCTGCTTAAAATTGACGTATACTTCGATGTTATCCGCGTGGCCTGCATAAACGAAAGGGAGCTCCGTGTGCGACGTCCAAGCTTATCTTCCAGTATGTCTTTCTCGCCTTTATACGTTTTAGCTAAAATAGTTGTTGCGAAACAAAAGAACAGTCGCATAAGCGTTGCGCAGGCGCAAACTCCCGCTTTATCCTGAAGATTGGACCGAGTGAGTAAAAAACGTGTTTTCGCAAGAAGGCAATGTATCATACGAAAATCGCAGCCGCGCAGCTTGCCATGAAAATTCTCATGTACGCCTAAGAAAGCTCTATGGACTTTCGTTCTCGTAAGGCCGAAGTAAGAAATAAAAAATAGATATAAAAGTGTAGAATATACACACACACAAAGCGAGAGAAGGAGGCCTGAGGAATGCTTCACATATACAGTCATTGAAAGTCATTGAAAATTCATTGCGATAAACTTCTAGCTGCATGTAAATATTCGCACCGGAAAACAGGATTCCTCTTTACCTGACACTTCACCGGGAACTCCGGCGATAAAATGCACGTCCACTGAACGATAAAGCCTAGAAGAAAACATAAATGATATGCGCGAAAAACATAAGCAGTAGAATAGCACAGAATATAATAGTTGTACATGTCTTTTCTTTTCATTCGCACGAAATGTTAACGCAATACTGGATTTGGAAATTAAAAATAAAGGAGGCTGAACAGACCGCAAAGTCAAGTCAATCGGCAAAGTGCAAACATGAGGCATGCGGAAGGTGGCAAGAGAAAAACGAGGGGGGAGGCGTGCCGGGCCGCGTATTTACAACTACTAGTAGGTACAGCGGGGCGTGGCACTTGCGGAGACACCGGAAGTTTGCGCGCATGCGCGAGTAAGAGCCGGTGCGAGAGAGGAAATGTGGGGACTTTTCCTCCTTGAATATATGACTCTGCCTAGGCACTACGGAGGAGTTTCTTAGCGCGTGTTGTATGCGCTTGTCCCTATAGGCGTGCCGGCAGAAGTCGCGGAGCGCGGTAGTGCTGAACTTAGCGTCGCAAGTTGGCGGCTGGATGTAATTATATTTATTCAATCGTGTTTTGTACCAATTGAAAGAACGTGCCATTATTTCGCATTATTGGCGGCGCCTCCAGGACACCAAAGTGGCGACGTGGACACCAAAGCTGGAACCCGGATTGGTCTGTGGGTTGGGGCTCGTCGAGACCTGCGCGTTCCAGGAGTGTATAAGATCGGCTGTCTGCTATCGCGGACAGCCTATTTTTTATGCGGACACCCCCTGGCACTCTTCGGCCTCCGCGGCCCCAACCCTAGGGCCGCCCTGCTTCCAGCTTTGATCCCCCTGCTACCTCTTGGGTGCCCTTGAGATCCTGCGCCGCCTGGTTTATTATAACCTCAGGTGCTTTCCTGTGGCCTCCGTTTGACGGTTAAATGTGCCCACATGGAGCAGTGCTAGTAAAAAATGCAATCTATCGTCGCGACGAAAAAAGCGACCCACGACTTATACAACACCAGTCAGAACATTGCCCCTTCAGACACAGCGATCACCAAATGGGGCGTCCGTGTCCACTGCTTCACCACGCGGCAGCCAGCGGCGGAGCGTAAACAAACTCGACCGCACTCTGCAATGCCGGCATGTGTAGGGGACAAACGCATACAACACGCGCTAAGAAACCTCCTCCGTAGTACCTACCCGCCGTGGTTGCTCAGTGGCTATGGTGTTGGGCTGCTGAGCACGAGGTCGCGGGATCGAATCCCGGCCACGGCGGCCGCATTTCGATGGGGGCGAAATGCGAAAACACCCGTGTACTTAGATTTAGGTGCACGTTAAAGATCCCCAGGTGGTCGAAATTTCCGGAGTCCTCCACTACGGCGTGCCTCATAATCAGAAAATGGTTTTGGCACGTAAAACCCCATAATTTCCTCCGTAGTACCTAGGCAGAGTTACATATTCAAGGAGCAAAAGCCCCCAGATTTTCTCTCTCACGCCCGCTTTTACTCGCACCTGCGCAGAAACGTCGAGCGCCGCGAGAGACGCCACGCCGCACTGGACTTACTAGCAATTGTAAAAATGCTGCCGGGCCTCTGAAAAGAAAGCTTCCGACACAAGCGATTTACTCAAAGCCGCGATTTCACTGGCAGGCTGGAAATGGACGTACCACTGTTCAGTGGTTCCCGAAAAGGCTGCGAAGCGAGTGTGTGTCAACGTGTATACGCGCGCAAGAGTGCTCACGTGTTCGTGCGCGCGTGCGTGTTGTTCAAAAGCGATTGGATGTTGTATGGTTTGGAGGGCCGCCGTTCTGGGAGGCACCTATACGAACTCGTAAATCTCCGGCGCCCAACGCTGCTCGTAATCTTCTTCAAGCGTTATGGCCTCGCGCTTAGCGACTTTGACAGACCACGAGCGGTGCAGAGTCGCGCGAACTACGCAAGTGTCTCGTGGAACTATAAATCCGACATTGTGGCGCCCCTTTTGCAAACAAAGTAGACGCAGCACGTTGGGCGACTATGGAAACGACAGTTGGCCCATACAAAGGGCACTTCAAAAGGGGGTCCTCATTTATATGTATGTATGCAGAAGACTCGAACTGCTTGTTGTGACAGCCGACCAAGTAGCAGACAGGCACGGTGCACTTCCTAGGTTCATGGCTTAGCCAGGTGTAAACCTGTAAGTCCTTCCGTTAGTCGTTTTGTTAGCCGGCAGTTACTCGTACGGAGTTGTAACGACAGCCTATATATATATATATATATATATATATATATATATATATATATATATATATATATATATATATATATATATATATATATATATATATATATATATATATATGTTTTGCGGTCAAGTTGCAAGTGACAACTGTCGCAACCGATTGCAAAGGGGGCTTTCAACTAACGGCAAAGGGGGATTCGTCACTTGTAGTTCCTGCTGTTCTCGTTTATAAACGTCCTTCTTTTGCTCTTGAGCTCCTATTTCCTCCTTCCCTTTTCCCTCGCCGCGCTCAGCCGTCCTCCCACTATATATAGGGTTGCGGACGACAGCGCTTTTCCCTCTTTAAAACGACGCGTCCGGTCGACGTCATCGTTGCTCCCTTCTGGTAGCTGGCGCGGTTTTGACGCCGTTAACTGAGAGCGAAACCAAATGAAATTGCGAGGTTTGACGTCCTATATGAGGCAACGCACGGGCTATGAGGGAGGCCGTTGGTAAGGGCTCCGGATTAATTTAGGCCACCTCCATGACTTTTTCTTAACGTTCGTGTATAAATATAAGTATACGCGAGCTTTATCTTCTCTTTCTTTCTTTCCCTGTTTTCTTTTTCTTTGGTTGCATTCTACTTTCATCGGAATGTGGCATCTGCTGTCGGGAGTGGAACCTGCTACCATGATGCTCATGACAGAAGCAGAACGAGGTAACCGTGAGCAACCATGTGGGTTTATTTGAGATAATAATAATAATAATAATAATAATAATAATAATAATAATAATAATAATAATAATAATAATAATAATAATAATAATAATAATAATAATTAACAGGGCCCTGGAACCACCGTAAGGTCTGAGTGCTGGCGCACGCATACATGAAAAAAATATAAAGAAGGAAACGGTAGAGGAATATAAGCAAAAAATTTAAAAAATCTATTTTGAAAAGCAGAGTGTACATATAACAAGGCGCAAGGGGAATGCAAAAGAAAAGGAGGATAATTAACGGCAGTTGAACTATTCGTGAAACTATGAAACAACAACGCAAACCTCGGAAAAGAACAATGAGAGCGAGTTATGAAAAACATCGAGATCATGAAAATAAGCGGTATAAATATTCAGTATTCTGTGGACGGTTAAGTGTTGGTGATGGGAAGGAACGTGTAAAGGTGATCTTGCGCGGAATACGAAACATGATACAACTGAAGAGTTCGGAGCAGATAAGGATACCGTGAAGGAGTGAAACGAAACAGAAGGTTAGCGCGATTACGTCGGCAGCGAAGTAAGGGCAATGACTATACACAACAGTGTTAGAACAAAATCAAGCGTCCGCGTTAGCAAAGCGGTGATGAAATATGCTTAGAAACTTTTTCTGAGCTCTGATCCATAATGTCGCTGTTAGATCTAGAGACGCCATTCCACGCAGGCGACCGACGCATGTCTTCGACGCAGGAAGACAGATTGTCGGGTACAACTTGCGCAACGGTGTAGAAGAATTGAATCCCCTCGATAGTCTGCAAATAGAGCCCAGAGAGCGCATGCGGCGCATTGCAACACGTTTAATGTGAGCAGAAAAGTATAATGTTGTATCAAAAAGTACACCGATATCATTGATGTCACTTACATTACATAATTGTACAGAATCTACAGAATAAGAAAAAGAAACGCTTGCTGTTTTCTGAGTGGATGTCATGACTTTCGTCTTAGCAGTATTCAAGGCAAGGTCTTTGTATCACTTATGAAAACGTGTATTCAGAATTCCGAATAGCGGATAGAACATGGTTAATCAATAAAAATTAAAAAAAAGGAGTGGTCCTCCTCCTCCTCCTCCTCCTCCTCCTCCTCCTACTACTACTACTACTACTACTACTACTACTACTACTACTACTACTACTACTACTAGTAATAATAATAATAATAATAATTGAAAGTCGCAGTTTCGCTCAAGAGGCGAAACATTGATTGCGGTAGCAAACTATTAGACAGCTATACGAAGTAAGGTTAGTCGTTTTGTCAGCTGCGTAAGCTGCTGTGAACATACATCGGGCTCTTCCCTATGTGTATCTTCTGACCCAAGCGCCACAGTTTCTTTGATCGCCGTCGCGACTTGCAAAGCACGCGCGCTCTCCTACTGCATTCGGCGTAAGCTCCTACCTGAAAATGTGAGGCTTCTATTCGGAGGCTTTAACCCCTCAGTCGGTCATGGAAACCGGATTTGCAAAATTCTCAAGTCCGAATGGTCCAGGCAGGCTCCCCTCTACCGAATTCACCTAGAAGCCCAACTGCACAGCTTGATGCGAGAAGATAGAACGAAGCGGGCCTTCAGGGATTTTAATTATCTCGCTAACCACACGACCGAATTCCTTTGGCAGAGTACCCTGTCCCACCTACGTGGCCAGCCTCATCCAAAGAAGAGAAAACAGGGCCCTGGGAGCACAATTTTCACCGAAGGAAACGTCACGCTACCGGAGGACGACAAAAACTGTCTCGCTTTAGGGCCGAAGTTTGCCTTGAAGCCGCAGACCACCTCTCCGGAAAAGCTTTCCCTGGTGCGAAAAGTGTACAGTTTGGCTCCCGTGAGTGAAATGGATCGGTGCGTTTCAAGTGGCGTGGACGTTCTTCTACGGGACCAGTATGACTCCGATCGCACCGCAATTATATTATTTGAAGACGAACGCCTATAGTGCATACTCCCATCGGACAAAGAAGGCGGCTTTGCCGTCTTTCCACGCGTGAGACATACAAGGTGAAGGCGTTGGAAGCCTTAAATTCTGTATTTCATTGTCACCATAATGTATCGCTCAGTAAGTTGAAATGTGAAGCGACGAAGCTGTGCGAAAAAATGAACCTGTCTAAATTAGGTAGGGACATTAGAAATAGCAAAGTGCGCACTCTCGAGGTCTTCTTCAGCGCCAAGACCCACAAAGATAACTGCCCTTTAAAGGGAAGCTGAAAGGTTTTCCAGAAAAAATGAGTTAACATCTGTACATAATGGTTTTCAACCCTCCGAATTCGAATATCGTATCGAAATTGAGCGAAAGAAAGCGCAAATATATTTTATTTCGACGAAAAGTGCAGCAGCGGACACGCCCAGCTCGCGCGTCTCGTTTCCGCCTGTGATTGGTCGGTGCGCCTCGTGACGTCAACTCTGCCGCTGCCGACCGCTGCCGCTACACATGAAGCGCGGTGCCAGGTAGTTTGGTGCTGTTTTTCTGAGACGGTAATGGAAAATTTAGAGAGACTGCGTTTTTCTGAGGAGTTCGACGTTACTCCCTACATGTACAAGCCGATAGCGAAGAGCCGGCCTCTCGAAGAAGCAAACGATGCTGGTGCGAGCAGTGCTTTCGACGCGAACGAAAGCAAAGTCTTGGGGTCTCCTCGTGTTGGAAATGCTCTTTGGTGAGTATGTTTTTTGGAAAGCGATCTAGTGATCTCGCCGATCTTTCGCCGATCTAGTGAGCTCGTTTCCGGTCAAACAACTGTAGTGTTGTGTTCCTGCATGCCTCCTCGTGGAACGTAAGCGGGGATGCGATCGTCGGCATTTGTGCGCTGTCCAAAGCTGTCGGCAATCTACAAAGACGGTTTAAACGCGTGAAAAGCTTCCCGTACGTGTAGTGACCTTCATCTGTTGACTACCACTCACGTTGACTACCACTCACGTTAATTACCACTCACGTTGACTACCACGCACGTTGACTACCACTCTACATACACGCAGACGCACCAACAAAGGAATGCAGGGTCGATCGAAGCAGATTACGATGGCACGCACGCAGAAACAAGCGCGGTCAGGCACGGTCGCGGACGCTGCGAAGGAACGAAGCAGAGTTGACGTCACAACACCGCGGTTTCCGGTCTCCGCTCCGCTCGCTCACTCAAAGGGGGGCGGAGCTACAGCGCAATTTCAACCGACGATTACGTCGCTCCTAATTGAAAAAAAACCCCCAAATTTTACCTACATGGTTTATAAGCGTCTTATTGAATTCGACAGACTCTTCAGCTTCCCTTTAAGTGTAATTGTGTCGGAGCGCAATACGTGGCAGAAGTGTTTAGCTGCGTTTCTGTTAGAAAGGCTGAAGCTTCCAACAGTAGACGACCCTTACCTGGTAAAGGATTCTGCACAAGTAGTTGAATACTTGTAGAGGCAGCCAGTAACAGAATTAAAGGCCTTTTCTGTAGATCTGAAAGATCTATATTATAGCATGCCAAAAGCAGAATTGCTTCAGTGCATCCAGGAAAGCATTGACAGTTTCGGCTCCCTGGCTTTTCAGAACGAAGCTGGTATTCCGGAAGACACATTCTTGGCTATGCTAGAACTTTACCTGGCTTCCACCTATGTTGAATGGGACAGTCGTTTGTACGTGCAAAAGAGCGGCGTTTGCATAGGTTCGTGGTTAGCTCCGATCCTGAATGACTTATTTTTAGCTCGTGCTGGCAGAACCATTTCTAGCAGTCTCAAGGGTAATGGCGTATTCAAAGTTTTTAGATTCGTTGCCGACTTCCTAATTTTCGTAGATAAGAATTACAGTGACGCCAACTTGGTCATTAGTCAAACATTGACAACCTTCAGGAAGATTTTATCTCTCATTGAAGTGACCCACGAACTTTCGGTAGATTCCTCCATCAGGTTTTTAGATCTTAGATTGTTTTTAGCAAGTAACCACGTCGGTTGGCAGTATGAACCTCAGGCTAGTAAACCTCTGCTACCTTTTAGTTCGTTTCACTCTAAGCTAGTTAAACGCAGCATTGCTAAATGTACCTGCTGAATGTTTTAAGAAGTCGTGTCCACATCGAGCAGCGGCGAGTTTTCTTAAGCAGATTGACCGACTGGAAGAGGCAGGCTACCCGCAACCTGTTTTAGTTTCCGTTGCGGAAACAATCCTCAAGAAGTTGCGAACTTGCCAACCAGACCCGGAGTCACCCCGCGAAAAAGAATAGGTAGCTGTCGTACCCTACATACACCGCATGTCGCATAACTTGAAAAAGATTGCAAAGCGAGCCAACGTAAATGTCGTGTTTTTTTCCCCGTGCAAGCTCTCTAAGCTATGCAGAATGACTAACCCTCGTTCCCGCAAGGCACCGGCCTGTGTCACAAAACACGATAACAAATACGTAGAATGTCAGGCAGGAGTCGTTTATGAGATTCCTTTAGATTGTGGTAGAATGTACGTGGGCCAAACAGAGCAGTGCCTGAATGACAGGCTGAGGCAACACGATAACAAAGTCAACAATGGGAAGGAGGGCCACCTGGCAATTCATTGCAGAAATTGCAAATGTAAGCCAAACTTCCACGCCTGCGCTTTGGTTGCCAGAAGCCATTACACATGGGTTCGATTAATAATTGAGGCCATAAAGGATCATTGTAGCAGGTGATAAGTGCGTAAGCGTTGCATCAATATCCCTATCACGCAAAGAACTGCTTTACCTGGACGCGAATGCGCCCTGAGAAACTGTGATTGCGCTCCTAGTATAAATCAGTGGCGTTTTTTTCCTGATTAAATATTGTTGGAAGTGGGGCCCCGCGTGTCTGTCCTTTCTTCGTCTACCGCCGTTTTAGCGCCTTCACTTCAGATCCTGCTGTGAACATTCGCTTACTTACTAAATTAACAAGCACGTTGTCACGCGCACACAGGGAAACGCGAACACGTCTCACTCGATGAGCGCGAACACTCGCCGTCAGAACGCTGGCGCGACGAACAACAGCAGCGGCGAGTGAATTGCTCTTCGTGCTGCCTCTCGCTTCACGGCGCGCAAGAACACAGCGCACACGAAGTCATCGGCTATCTGGGGTCGCCTGGCCTTCGACCCCACCGCAGATTACGGCGAAGTTAGGGCGCACCCAGCCGCGCCGCATCAGGAGTGGAAGCGGACGTGCTCGCTAAACTGCTCCCTCTTTTCGGATGGCCCACAAATGCAAACGACACTCGAATCACAGCGGCGAGCGCAGTCGCCGGTCGTCGAATCTGGCCTCGCGGGTTGCGACTCCGTCCGGTATTCACGCATGCATCGCCGCACATTCCATAGTGATCGCTGGTGCTCGCGCACATACGAGAATGTATAACACTATAATGTATAACGATGTACAAATGAAGAATGTATAACATATAACACTACTAGGCGGTTTTGATATCTTATTCGCTATAGAACTAACGACAACATTTAAGAACTTTCGGACACAGTCTCTTGCGCCGAACGACAGTTTGATAAACCGTTCACAAAACAGTCACTGGCCAGTAAACGAGGCAATGAACAACAACAACAACAACAACAACAACAACAACAACAACAACAACAACAACAACAACAACAACAACAACAACAACAACAACAACAACAACAACAACAACAACAACAACAACAACAACAACAACAACAACAGTTCATCTTGGACCGCATCGCGTCCTTGTGTATGCGTTCGGAACTCTGTGCGCGTGAGGGCCGGGACTGAGTACAATGAAGGGTGCAACCTGTCCTCGTCTTTTGTCTCCGTGTGTTCCAGTGTGTCTAGGAGTATATGTGGACTATTCTATCTATATGTTTACGCTCTTATCTAATACCGCTCTGGATTTCCCGGATCTGGGATGGTGCTTCTGATTTTACAATATTTTTCTTCTGAATATTACTATTGCGTGATAAAGAGAATTCCGTCACCACTATAGGTGACTTATAACAATAGCGCTTGTTGTTTGAACGACTTTCATAACGATGTAGAGTATTTTAGGCGCTGTGTAGTCGGCATCTACTCGATGTGCTTTGTATACCATTTAATTACAACGAAAGGAGGGGGAGATAACTTTATTTGCTTGCCCTGCGAGTTGGTGGGGAGGGCCAAAGGCCCCGCCTAGGTGACGGCCAGGAGTTTGTGGGTCCTGGCGGCATCCTCGGCCCGCTGAACGGCCCATAGCTGATCCTCGAGGGCGGGGCTGAGCAACGCGGCTTCCCAGCGCGTGAGAAGGCTGTTGCTAGAGGCCGCGTTCTCGTTATTGTTATGTATCCCTCGGCATTCCCATAATATATGCTCCAAAGCGGCTCTGAATTCACACGTGTTGCATTTGTCCGTTTTATATATATCCGGATATATGATGTGCGAGAGCGCAGGATTCGGATACGTAGTTTAACTGCCGCCATGCGACAGACTGCTTTTTTGTCAATTTTGGGTGAGGTCGCGGGAATATGCCCCTCGGTAACCTATAGTGTTTCGTAATGTCATTATATGTTGTCATTCTGTCCTCCCACTCCCACTCATTTACTGCACCGTCACGTCCGGAGGGTGTCGGGGCGTCACTTGCGACTGCGGCTCGGTCCGTAAGCCCTCGAACCGCGTCGTGTGCCGCCTCGTTGTTGCCGTCCTCCGCGAGGGTGTGAGCGGGTGTCCAGGTGATGTATATCTTTCTTTTGTAATTTTAGCCTCCTGCAAGAAGAATGCGTAGTGCCTCCGGGGAGACTCGGCCGTTGGCAAAGTTTCTTATTGCCGTCTGAGAGTCGCTGACTATCACGGTTGCGTTAGTCTGAGCTACTGCGAGTGCTACGGCTACTTCTCCCGCTGTCTCGTTACTCGTGGTGCGTATTGTCGCGCACGTCCTACGCTGTTTCTCGCTATCAATTACGGCTGCCGTAAACCCCCGTCTGCGACTGGATCGAGCCCCGTCTACGAAGACCGCGTCCTTATCGCTGCCGAATTTCTTCTGTATCTGCTTCGCTCTGTTCTCTCGTCTGTCCTTATTGTGTTCTGGGTGCATGCATGTTCTTTGGTATAGGGGGGTATTACCATTGTTTCCTTCGTCTCTCTCTGGATGTCCACCTTGACACCGTGCTGTGCGTGGTAACCTATGTTTAGTCTCTCTAGGATGTGTCTGCCTGCTCTAGTCTTAGAGAGGCATTCATATTGTGCCGTACATTGCACTTCAACGAACTGGTCTATCGTGTTGTGCAGGCCTAATTGCAGCAACTTGTCCGTGCTGGTACTGATCGGTAGCCCTATGGCTACTTTGTATATTTTCCGAATGAGGCATTCTAGTTTGATCTTTTCCGTGACCTGCCATTTTAATTACGGCGCTACGTATACTATTCTACTTATTACGAAGGCCTGCATTAACCTGATCGTGTTTTCCTCTCTCATCCCGCTATGTTTGTTTGCTATCCTCCTGATTAGCCTCATGATTTGCGTTACAGTTCCTTCCAGTCTTCTGAGGGTTTTTCCGTTGTTGCCCTTGGCTTCGATGAGGAGCCCAGATTGGTTTCCCATCGGCCGTCTTTAACTGTATCTCATCTCTACGGGTGAGATCTTCCCTGTAGTTGTCTGGTTTGAAACCTCTGCGAAAGCACGAAATGATAGGCAGTGAGATCATTAAACACCGGGATTGACTTATTTCGGAAAAGTAAAGCCTTCGTATTTCTTCTTTTTCTGTGTAGTGTTAAGATGCTTTCTTACTACCGCTACTAACATAAACGGGGTGATCATTCTTAAGCTTCGCGGAATTAAAAAAAGTCATCCATTGGGCCAGGTAGCATAATTTTTGTCCTCGAGCTGGATTATTGGAAGAGTCGGACATTCCATATTGCAATTTACGAATTGACGTACGAAGACGTAGCCACTTGGAATGAATTTCCAGGGTGGCGCCAGTTTCGAGATATTATTCCCCATTGTGTGGGATGAAACACGTGAGCGTTACAGATACTTTTGTGCTTCAATGCATAAAAAAGCGTTTTGTAAAAAAAAGTAAGTGGAAAAACAGTGCATATTTATAGCGAGCTTGAGGGTGCATATCTCCAAACTGGTGTCATTCTGCAAATTCATTCTAAGTGGATAGGCCTTGCAAACTCACCGGCTACAATTCGTTAATTGTCATGCGTGCCGTAAAGTAAATAAGTAAGAAGTCAATTAATGTATTTCTGATAATTAGTTAAAAGGGTGTTTCAATTTCTCGTGCAAGTTACGCCCCCGTCTCTGAATAATCCAGATCAAGGACTAGAATTATGTTATCTGCAACAGGCAATTTTTTGTTAATTCCGTAAAACCCAAAAATGATCATCCCGTGTAGTATTGCCACACCCACGCAACTATACTAAAGCGACTACTTTAAGCAACTTACTGAGTATAACCCATCAAAGCATGTTGTGTAAAAAGATAAAAATAAAATAAAATGTTTTTATTTCTACTATTATTACTACTACAATTACTGCTATTATTAGAATGTGCTATTTAAATGTTCATCATATCTTACTGTATTAACTGCCGTCGGCTCGCAATCAAGGAGCATCTGGCTTTTGCGCGCGGAAAGATCAAGTTACCTCGCTTGTTTAACGCTCGACATGGTCCGTGCCAACGTCTCATGATGGCGATACACCAGCACTTTCTGGAAATTTTCTGTATACACACCAGACAGAGAGCGACAATAAATACATCTTACCGGCGAAAATCCCATAAATATATGTGCAAAAATAGCTAGTGTGATAGAGCGCCGCCACTATGGAGACTGATATTAATGGCAAACCAGTGTCGTCAAACTTGGCAACAAAGCCGCAAGTAAGTCGCATTTGGAAAGCACATTTAGCGCCAGCGAACAAGGACAGAAGGGAGACGACACTATAGCCCACTGTGGTGTCGTCTCAGTTTTTCGCGTCATTTGGCCATGCGCTGATTGCAACACCAGCGCGCCAAGAAAAGTGAGCTCGGGACACTGAACATCGGCTCGTGAGCCGTGTGTTGCGCAGCCCTGCTTTAAACACGTGATATACTTGTCGTTGAAACCACGGTGCTAGTTAGAAGGCCATTATCTTCGTACGTTTTTTGACGAGATACTGTAGGTAGACTAGCGATAACGTAACCGGGACACAGAACTTTAAGTCTTTCTGGTTATTAAAAGTCAAGATTATTGTATTTATATGTTTCAACTTAATGTCTCATCTTTAAGGACAAAGAGAACGGCTATTAAAAAGGAATGGGGAGGGGGCGATTTCTTTAAATAGTCCAAACAATTTACCGAACACAAAAGGGGTGCAACCTGCGATGCCATATTTTTGCTTACAGCAAGGTAGCCTGAGATTTCTGTCATGAATACGCTGAAGCTATTTTTCGCTTTGGCACGCCACGTGCGTTCATACACGAACAGAACATGCTTGAGGAGCACGCAGAAATGGAGGGAAGAATAATCCGCCTTTTTAATTTTCCTGTGCTGCTCTCTGCCGCACGCCGCTGGAAACGTTTTAGAAGGGTGCCGGGGCTTTCGCCGGTTGATTTGTGTACCTGCGCCGACGTTGAGTGCGCGTCAGTTTTGCGTTTCGTGGAACGTTAGTCATTATTAATGGCTTCTCCGGGGAAGAATGTCGTTCCTGGAAGCCATGAAGCATGCAATGACTACTGGGTGAGCAGGCCTGAGTGCGCTTTTGTGCAAACAGTGCGGCCGATAAAGGCATGCCGAGTTCCCTTTGCCGACACGGCTGCCTTGGAGTTTGTTGTCGCTGATTTCTGCACTGGGAGCTCGCGTTTTGTATTCTTTCTTTTTAAACATTATTTTGACATTTCGCGTATTCAAGAAGTCTTCGAGCGCAGCCTTCCACGCCGGCTTTATCAAAGCGGTGTATTTGTTTACATCGACATCTACAGATGCAGGTCGTTGTTAGCGTCAAATATTGTGGAAAAGGTGCATCGCTGATATGAAATAATATAAAAAACGCAGCAATACATACATATCTGCGCTTATGTGCCGTGTTGTTCCACCCCGACATGAGCCGATATGAGTGGCCGAACGACTTAAACAACGGCCAATGTGATCCAGATAACATATTACGGGCTGTTAATTTATTTCTGATTCTCGCTTTTCTTTAACTCCATCATAGTTAGAGTTTGCGCTGCCATAAAGCATTATTAAAGAAAACTGTGCTCGCATAAGTGCTCATTTATAGGCCGTGTTGCTCATTCGGGAAAACGCGGATTCCATCACTGACACCGTTGGTATAACTGAGCGAGACGGTTGTTTACACTGCTGTGTACCGAATGCGCCGTCTCTTATTTCCCGTTTGACGCAGATGTAAACAGGGCATCTCTGGAATTGAGAAATGTGTCGGCATGACCACACCTACAGACCCACCCATCTGCGTATATATATAGCGAATGCGACCGGCAGCCTACGGGTGTGGTATAACGTACAAATGTTGGCACAGCTCTGTGTCGCCACTTGTCGCTTATTGTGTACGCGCCGTGCGAAGTGAAGCGTAGTTGATTACAAATCGCTAAGGCCACAACGGAACTATAAAAGCAGTTTCCTTCGTCCTTACTGTTTACTTTTCAGTTCGGGTCCGCCGGTAGCGGTTGCACGATCTAGAGGGCGCCATGCTTAACCTTAATCGCTGAATAGGATCAACATTGGCTCAAACTTCATGTGCACAGCTTGAGAGAGTTGAAGCTTGTACATTTCAACTTGGTAGGCGTGTTTGACTCATTTTGAGCGCTATTAATTGTATATGCAAGCGAAGACGCTGTCGCTATCGCGTTGTCTGTTCGATTGCCGATCGCGTGGGGTTCGGTAGAACGATGGTCGGCACGCAGATTTTGTCGATGCCGTAGACAAGAAAGCCCGTCGCGGTATGTCCAACTCACGCTAGTCGGTTGCGTCGTTGTCGAACTGGTATGATAAAATGGTTTCAGTGGCGCACAATAGTTGGTCAATCCTTGGCGCGAGCCTTTTGTCGGTCTCGTATCGACCCAGTGTTACCGCGCCTTAAACGAGTGCGTGAGGTGAGGCACGCATGCGCTGCCATCACCAGCAAGTGAGTGCCGACTCTGCAAGAATACTTCGTCAGCAACGTGATGTTTTTAAGTGTCGCCCAAGTGTAATGCACAGGTCTTACAGCGAAGCTGTTTATGACTAGGTTCTGGCGGATCTCGTCTCCGTGGACATAGACCAACAATTTTTCATACGTGGGCCGATCCCGAAGATAGTGCAATGCCATGCTGACCCACGGCGGAGCTGAAGCAAGCGTTAAGCATTACCCATACTTGGCACGTGGACCGATGCCGAATATGGTGAAATGCCGGGCCGACCTGCGGCGGAGGTGAAGCAGGCGTTAAGCACTCCCCCTACGTGGGCCGATCCCGAACGTAGTGCAACACCGAGCCGACCCGTGGCGAAGGTGTAATTCGCCATTAAGGGGCTCACATTCACAGCTTCTCTGGTCATCCTTCTTCACAGAGTGGAATGGCACTAAAGTTTTTCGTTAAGTTCGCTAGCCATCAATGATAGGCGGCAACTACCTGGCTCACGGTGCAGTCCGGACAACTTGGACGAAGCCCTGGCCGCTTTCTGTTTCAAAGTGGAGTTGTAGTCTTACGCTACGCATGTTTTTGGGCACCGCACCGACGTCGAGATAACAGTGGAGGTTCAACGCGCTACCCGGCACGAGTGTTTGCAGCAGCGCGCGTCCGAGCGCTTATTTATTTTTTTTTTCGGGGGACTTTCCAGTGCGCGGCTACGCGCGCGACCCTTCCAAAACGTTTCGCGACTAATCCGCTATGGCAGGGCGCATGCGCCGTCGCACAACGAAAAAGGCGGAATGCTATACCTTCCTTCCGAAGCCACTGTGCGACTACGTTTTGTCCTTTCTTTGGGGTAGCATTTGAGAACAGCGCTATGTTGCGAAAGGCGCGCACCACGCACGCACGCGCCGGACCGCGTGAACTCCTGCGCGCTTCGCAAGTGCTCATCAGCGCCCATCTGTCAGTGCGCAGGTGCTTTCCACGAACAGAGCACTCTCCGCACGGCGTGCTGCGGTGCGTGACTGCGCTGGGGCACACACCTCAAGTCCTACTAATTCTACACGCAGTCTCCCGCTACTGTGCGCCCACATTTGTTCGAAGAGGCGCATATTATTTTGTTTCTTCTCTTGAGCCATGTGCTCAATTTGCTCTACCTCATTCTTGTCTATTCACTGCATCCATTCTTCTACGGTCATTTGAGATAAGAGAAAAGCTCGGGTTTTCTCAGTTGCTTCTACGGCGTCTGTGAAACTTTTACTTTCGCCTCGCCACAATGCTTTTCGAGAAAATTACTACATTGAAGTTTGTCGTGGCTTACAAGAGATTGAGAGAGTGGCGAGGCCTGGTATGTAAGGAAAACAGCTTTCGCGGCATACTTCGATCGCTCCGCGCCGCTGACTCTTTTCGCGTCAGCTTGACCCGCTGTAAACACAAAGAGAAAAGAATGCGGGCACGCTTGCTCACACAGCCGCCCCCTCCCCTTCGCTCCCCTACACACGTCCCCCCTTCTTCACAACGCCCTTTCTTTTCACGGAAACAAAAGCGGCCGCTCATGGTTTTGATGTGACCATTCACTTTGGATGCATTTCTTCTGGTGAAAGGGCAATGTTCATAATGGAGGGAACGAAAAAAACCGGGCTGCGCAGACACAAGTGGGGCTTCGCGTTGAAGTTACTTATAGGCATTTACAATATACGTTTGTTAAATAGCAAGTGCAAGGATACCTTATCCCGCGGTGATGAGATCAGAGTACAACAGCGCGACCGTTGAAGAGTACAAAACGGAACAGACAAGGTCAAGTGGTTGTCCTTGTCTGTTTTTTTGGTATTGTCCATGTCAAAAAGTCGCGCTGTTATACTTTGAATCATGCAGAACCGACTAGCCCAGTCTTTGACGACGAGACCGACATCGTCCAAAGGCATGAAAAGAAAGCATGGAGCGCACGATGTTTATCGGGAACGATGTACAATACGTCGAGTTGCATCGTGATTAGAGTTTTACATTAAGGAACGCAAGAGGCCTGCCGGTTCGCTTGCATACGCAAGCCGCTTGCGTTCTCAAAACGACACGCGTGCCGAACACGTGGCAGTAACGTTTATCTGTTAAATGGCATAATGCATTTAAGCTAACTCTCGCCATCCCTTTCAACAACAACAACAACAACAACAACAACAACAACAACAACAACAACAACAACAACAACAACAACAACAACAACAACAACAACAACAACAACAACAACAACAACAACAACAACAACAACAACGTCAAACTGCATTATTGTGCACTTTATGGTTAGTGAGCTGCTCTCATTAGTGTTTTCGGTACAGCCACATGAAGACACATTGACCGACGCCATTACAGCCAATGTATATACAAGCTTCTTCAGATGGGGCAGTCTTGAGTACCCAGTAGAAAGATGAGTCAGGAAAGTAGGGACACCTTGCTGTGCGCATAGCGTAGGCTTTGCAGACACGACACACCAGCTTGGTAAGCAATCCGCTTCAACCAAGGCAAACCTATGCACTTGTTTTCTTCTGTTTCAGGAGCTGTTCAAACATTTTCTTTAGGGTTTGGGTTTCGCGCCTTGACCAATGCGGGAGCGAGGTAATTGCCTCGACCACAAAACAAACAAACAAACAAAAAGAAGAAAAAAAACGCGGACGTGAGTTGTATTCGGTCGCGAAAAAAGAAACAAAGAAAAAAAGTCAATGATCACTTCGGCTACTGACGGTAAAGCATAGTGTCAAAGAACGTTACTTCGGTTCCTATGTATATGACTAGAAATACAGTCCAGACGAATAACTCACGAAGCTAGCGCGAGCACCGAACCATGCGTTAATCTTGGCTGGCTAACAGTCCGTGCAGATACAGCAGCATTTGTACACGATATGCCGGTAATCGCGATGAACACGGACAACCTAACACAGTGTGATTGGCCTGATTGATGAGATGGATCACGATAGCCACCAAGGACATACCACTCAGTTAGTACACAGTTAGTTAGTACAGTTAGTACGACAGTTAGTACGCAGGGTGTCCCACGTAACTTTAGCCAAACTTAAAAAAATATGCAAATGCCCCGTAGCTGGACACAAACAAGGTAATGTCTTCAGTCGCTTGGAGATGCTCACACTGTCCTTTCCTCCTGCCTAATGACATAATTAGTCTTAATTACTTAATCAACTTCTCGAATATTATAATTAGATTAAAAGTGTCAATGAGAAAATTGTAGAGCAACATGAAAAACTCCCGATACAACTTTCTGTTGCTCAATACGTGCTACATAAACGTGTTTTTCCGAGCATAAAAGAAGCCCGCGAATACACGCAATATTGCCGCGCGACTGGCCGCTCGAGGCACTTTGCGTGTATTTGCGGGCTACTTTCATGCTCGCAAAAGCACTTTTGTGTCGCACGCATTGAGCAACAAAAAGCTCTATCGGGAGTTTTTCATGTTGCTCCTTTCATCTAATTATATTTGAGAAGCTGATTAATTAACGAAGACTAATTATGTAATTAGGCAGAATGGAGAAAAAAAGTCATAGTATCTCCAAGCGACGCAAACAACATTACCTTTGTTCAGTCAAGATACGCGTCATTTGCATATCTTTAAAGCTTGGCCAAAGTTACGTGGGACACCCTGTATACTGAAAGTGTGAAAAGACTGAGTTTGCACTCCGAAGTAATTGGAATATAGAATATTACAATACTTTCTGCGTTAATTGCAATTGTCTTATGTCACATTATGCTCAAAGAAGGTCCCTAATTAGTAACTGCGGGAATGGTAATTGGGAGATCGAGATTTGTTCAAGAAATAAATGTCAACAAGGACGAGGACAGCTCGGTCGCGGTGCAGAGATTTCCATCATGTCTATTATTTTTGTCAGGGCAGCAACGGAGAAGCAAGATCGAGGAAAACAGAGATGTTAGCCATTGCACAGGCCGGCTGGCTACCCTGTGCTTGGGTAGAGGGTGAAGGGAACGAAAGATGTTAAAAGGAGGCGGACATCCTCGGCATGGCTTACATAGGCTCTTTTCCTTCTCGGGAACGGCCGCTTGACCTTCGCAAAAACAACTGCTCTTGTCGCTGCAGCATTTGAAGTTACACAACGTGAAAAATAGTTTCTAGGAAATAAAGAAACTTGTCCCTCATAATTATCGATGACTTTACGTGTGACAGCGCTAACGTCGTTTGCCTCCTGGAGTGTCTAGCATGCAAAATGCAATTATTACTCAACTGAAAACACTCTTTAGATGTTTTAACAACCGTTGTCCACATGCCCACAAGCCTTCTCAGTCTACCATTGTCCAAACGTGTTAGTATGCCTGGTCAGGGTTTCGACAAAACCAGGGACACCATTCTCCAGTTCGGTTTCAAAACGCATCACGACGGAGAAGTCAGATAATTCTTTTTGTTCAAAAATTTGATACTATTTGTCCGAACAGCAGCGAAAGCGCCCGCGAAGGTCACTTGTTTCGCACGGTAATGGCACTGAAGAGCGTTTTGGCGGTTTGGTGATAGTCGTTGCTGCTACATATTGTGAATTTTAATATTCTACTTTTCCATGTTCGTCACTTCATTCTTATTACTTCTCGCCCCCCCCCCCCCCCTTTCTGTTACATGTTGTGTCAGCCATAGCGTGTAATAATGCTCTGTTACTGAAGTTAAAGCGGTGATGTCCGTCGTACCACAAGCTGTCACGTTCGTGCATTCATTTTTGTTCGTTGCTACTGTAATAGACCGCTACTGATCGTCTTTATTGCAGGAAAATGCAGTCGGCCACGGCGGCCGCATTTCGATGGGGGTGAAATGTGAAAAACACCCGTGTATTTAGATTTAGGTGCACGTTAAAGAACCCCAGGTGGTCGAAATTTCCGGAGTCCTCCACTACGGCGTGCCTCATAATCAGAAAGTGGCTTTGGCACGTAAAAACCCATAACTTAACTCTCTTGTTAGCAACATCCATAGGTGAGCCCGTAAAAGCGGCTGAATTGTCATTTGTAGCCACGTTGTGTACTCCGACAAAGGTCATGCTACGGCACGAAATGTTTGTTAAAAAAAGTTTCACACATGGGCCACCTACGTAGCCTTTACTGTATATGACTTATTAACCTAGCCCGACGAAAAGTGTTCCATTCTCGAAACCATTGGCTTAATACCTTTGAAGGGTTTTACATTTCGAGAACGCTTCACTGGAAAATCAGTTCTGTGGAGGCCCGCAACGTGGAGGGTGGTCTATGAAAGGAAAAAGTGTCATCCACCCGACTGCCGCAGGAAGCTATTATAAAGAAACCAACACGGATAAATGAAACCCGTATGGCTTTCTTTAATGAATTTGTAGCCCATTTTAGGCTTCCTTTAAAAAAGCCCTGTATGTTCAGTTTCTTTAGGTTCCTTTGTAACTTCACGCTGCCGTCGACTGGATGACAATTTTCCCTTTCATGAACATTAGTTCCTCCACCTTGCGGGCTTTTGCAGAACAAGTCCCGTTGCTTCGAGTGTTCAGTTAATGCGACCATGCTTCTACGATCTGCTAGCTTCCTGGTTAATTCAGATGGTAGAGCGACTGCCCCGGAAAGGTATTGGTCTCGGGCTATATCCTCGAAACGAGGACGAATTTTTACAGCGAAGCTGTTTATGGCTAGCAGATTCGTCCGTTCGTCTGTCCACCAGTCTGTTGCCTGCACGCCGAAAACTCCTCTGGCGCAACCCCATGCGCACGCGCGAAAAAGAAATCGTCGCGGCGGTCACTCCGAATGTTATCACCTTATCGACCATGTTACGACATGACCTTCATGGCCATATAGAAAACGTGGGATATGGCGGCGCTCCTTCGCTCCCATTGGAAGGTCGAAAAACATAATAAAACGTTATAGTATACCCAGCAATCATTGGCATTACTGTCGGCCTAGCGCTTCCCATATGGCAAGTGGATTGTATCCTTCTTGTTGGAACGGTTTGGAATTGAGTGCTGCACGGACGTCAATGTGCGGACCACGCGTCACCGGTCGTGCATCGATTTAAACTTTGGCAAGAAGAACGTGTCTAGCAGTACAACCGATCGCGGTGTACCACAGCGACCACAAACCTATGGTCACTGTGGTAACGAATGCGACAAAAATAAAGACGATAAAAACCACAAAGTTACGTATATGTGTCTTCATTCAATCAATATAGCAATAACTATATAAATCAACATAGTTGTCAATACAGTCCTCCCAATGCAGCTTCGCTGGTTATCCTTCTTCACAGAGTAAAAGGGCACTAAATTTTCCGTCCACTGCGAAGTTTCTTTCCCCTCAGAAATCCGTATGGTTATCCTTTATAGATTTCATGCTGCAGTCGATTGGATGACAATTTTATCTTTCATCAACTTTCATTCCTCCACCTTGCGGGCTTTAGCAGTACTGATATAGCGATATTCAGTTCCAGATGCTTCGAGTGTTCAATTAATACGAACCTCACTCTACAATCTGCTAGCTTCCTGGTTAACTCAGATGGTAGAGCGACTGCCATGTAAGGTATTGGTTTCGGGCTCTATCCTCGAAACGAGGACGAATTTGCCTTCAACAGCGAAGCTTTTGTTTCCTGAGAAACCTCTATGGTTATCCTTTATAGGCGCGGGAAAAATCATGGACATTAGCCACATCTTCATAGAAGTCATGCTACGCAGCAAGAGGAAGAGCAGCATTTTTTTTGCTGAACGTCTACGGTAGCCCGTCCAAAAAGGGCCTAACACACAATTTCGAAGATTTAATTGACCGAACGATGACCATCGGGGGCGACAACAGGCTCGCCATCGGAGGTGGTTTCAACGCTCCACACATGCAATGGGGATATGGGCACTAGGTCAAAGAAAGGAAAAGACCTGGCCGACCTCATAGAAAAGGCCGGCGTCGTACACCAGAGTCGGTGCGGGCCCCCATAGGGACACCACACCGGACCTAACGCTGTATTGGAGCGCCTAGAGAATCACCTAGCAGGACACCTTCGAGGACCTGGTGAGCGATCACAGGATCCTCAGTATCGCCTTAGGAGAGGCCCGCGCCACGAAGAGAAAAAAACAAGCTCATGCTAGTAGACTGGGACCAATTCGGCAAAATCAGAGACGAAAAAGAACAGGGGCGTATAAGAAACATAGAAGAATGGAGCGTGGATCTGCTACGAGAAGCAGAAAAGGCCACGACTGAGATGGAGAGGGACGACTGGGGGGCTCGACGAGAAGACGAAGAAGACGATGACGACGGTGTCGGTGACCCACCATGGATGGACAGCAGGCTCGCGTACTTCGGACAAGCCAAAAAATTCATCCAGAAACGTCTGTAAGGCCACAGACACAGTAGAAATCTAAGGCGCGAAATCGCGGGACTAAGCAAGAACATCAAAACACACTGCGCCCAGTTATGCAATCAGGATTGGGACGAGGTATGCGACGCCATGGATGGCGACATCAACACGGGCAAGACGCGGAAGATTCTCAAGCACGTGCTCGACCCGTCGGGCACCAAGACAGCGGCGAAAGCGGAAATGACCAAGATCAAACACGTGTACGAAGGAAACGTCCGTGAGCTGGGTAATGAAATCTTCAAGCTGTACCTCGAGAGACCTCCAGCCGTAGAGCACTGGAACTGCTTGGGCTCTTCCAACGAGGACCTCGACAGAGACTTCTCACAGCAAGAAATCAAGGCGGTCCTGCAGACCATCAAGACCAAGTCGGCTCTGGGCCGCGAAAAAGTGACAAACAAGACGCTCTGGAACCTCGACGACCAGGCAACGAGCCGCTTGACATACTACATCAACAAGTGTTAACGGAACGGGGGAATACCCGACGAATGGAAGAGGTCTGACGTGATCCTCATCCCGAAGCCGGGTAAATCCCTAGAAATCCAGAACATGCGGCCGATCTCTCTCACTTCCTGCATCGGTCAAGGGATGGAGCACGCATTCCTGAGCAGAGTTAGCGGCTACCTGGAGTCCAACGACACACACCGCAGCATGACGATTGGCTGTCTCTACCCAAGACGCTGTCTCTACCCAAGAGGCTCTCTAGCCAAGACGCCATGATACAGCTCAAGGAGCAAGTCATAGACACCACGGGGCAAGGCTTGAGGGCAATACTCGGACTCAGTCTAAAGAAGGCCTTCGACAGGATCGAGAACGCGGCCATCCTCGACAGAATCGCGCAACTCGGCCTGGGCGAACGAACGTATAATTATAATAGAAATTTCCTTACGGGAAGAACAGCCAGAATCAGACTGGACGAGAAAGAGAGCATCCAAGAGGACATGAGCAGTGCGGGCACACCGCAATAGTACGTCGTGTCACCGATGATCTTCAAGCTTGTCATGATTGGGCAATCGGAAAAACTGGAGCAAATAGAAGGCATTAATCACACAGTTTACGCCGGCGAGATTACGATTTTGACCACGAAGGACGCAAGCGAGGGCGACATGGAGAACAGACTTCAAGGGACGGTGGAGGCAATCGAGAATCATTTGCAGGGCACCGGACTAGAATGTTCGCAGGAGAAATCGGAACTGCTGCTATACCCCCCCAGGAGGCTAGGCAAACCGTCCAGAGACGTAGCGGATCTACACAAAAGGGGAATGAGAATAACCACGAGAAAAGGCATGGAAATACCCGTGGTCCAAAAAATCAGAATCCTGGGTCTCTGGATCGTAGCCAGGGGAACAAATGCGGAAACCACAACGGACCTGGCAAAGAAAGTCACGGCGACCGTTACGCTAATACAGAGGGTCTCCAACAGCAGGAGGGGCATTAAAGGAAGAAACGTCGTACGGCTCGTTCAGGCCTTTGCGATCAGCCCCGCCACGCACGTGGCGGCATTCGTCCACTGGAACAAAGTTGAGAAAGACCATTTCGACGTGCTCATTAGAAAAGCGTGCAGAACGGCACTGGGTCTCCCACAATATACAAGAAACGAAAGGTTACTACAGCTCGGGGTACATAACACACTGGACCAAATCGCGGAAGCACATAGAATAGCGCAACTTGAAAGTCTCTCCGGAACCAAGGCGGGCGGAGAAATCATGGAAAAGATTGGCATAAACTACCACGGAATGAAGGGCCCCAAGATGCAGATTCACCCGGATGTCCGAGCCGCAATAAACGCGGAAAGCATCCCGAAGAACATGCACCCTGTACCCAATGTCGAGGGAAGAAAATGACCACACGAAAACGATCCTCAAGAACCACGGCGCGCGGGAGGGGGTGCTCTTCGTAGACGCTGCCCGGTACCCCCGAAACCGGGACGACAATGGTGGTGTCGGCGGTGACGAGGGTACTTCCCTCTTCGCAATGGTGGTCGTAGATACGAAAGAAAGACCGTGATGGCGGGCTCCGTATGGACCAGATCGTCGGAGGCAGCAGAAGGAACGGCAATCGCACTGGCTGTAATCAACGGTCGGCAACAAGACAGAACAATAATGAGCGACTCCAAGACGGCCATTAGGAACTTCACAAAGGGCTGGGTCTCCACCGAGGCCGCCAAAATTCTGAACCGGAGAGCAGAAGACCTCAAGAACGGCAAAATCACACCCAAATACCTCAAATGGATCCCGGAACATATGGGGAAAGTAACCACAGAAGACCCGGGTACCCCTCCCAACCTCAACGAGAAGGCCCACCGAGTCGCGCGAGAACTAACTCACCGCGGTTCGGAATGTGACGGCCCAACACCCCGTACCTCCCGCGGAGGGGGGGGGGAGGACTGTGGTGGAGGCACGGTGGGTGGAGGCGATGGAGAACACGGAGGAAGCAACGACGGCGAAGTAGCGATACAAGACAACAGTGACAGACTGGTCACGTACCACGACATACTGACACACTATACGAAACAAAGTGAAGCATACCCACAACCTCCCAAACAACTCGACACGTCACAAGAAACAGATTGGAGAAGGTTACAAACCAGAACCTTCCGAAACCCCGCACTCTTAAACAAAGTAAATTCCAGAAAATACCCAGAAGTGAGCGGCGAGCTCTGCAAGCACGAACAAGCAGACATGGCACACATCTTATGGAAATGCACAGAGATCAGAGCAATATACATAGAAGACAACACATAACCGGACCTTCTCGAGGAGCGATGGCTAAGCGCTATGACTAGCTCGGATCTACACGATTAACTATGGGCAATCCAGCGGGCCCAGGCAGTGGTGGGAAGGCTATGCCTCGCCGCACATAATGCCCGGGTGGCCTGAGCCCGGGCTAGCGTTCTGCGGATATTTCAACAGAAGGCGTCACGTGGTACGTGACACCTGTAGTTGAAAGAATGTGCCACATCCATCGCTATGGCCGTGAGTGGTGCTGAATAACACTCCCAGGGCTAATCGCGTACACATATGCTAACGAAAGGGGATGGGAAGGTAGGCGCTGCGGTAGCTTCATCGGTAAAACACCACGCACTTATTGCGGGGGACGTTGGCTCGGTCCCCGCGTGCGGCAAGTTATCCTGTCGTCCACTTTCATTTCCCTTTACCTTATTGTTTCTACATTTCAGTTAAACATATATAGCAATTGCAGGGTGTGGCAAAAGTTCTCGCACACAAATAAAAACCCATAAATATGGTTGCGATACACTGTAAGAAATCACTTTTATCGTAACCTAATGGGTGATGCAATCTACGTACATGAATACCAAATTTACTTTTTGAAAAGTTTAACCTTTTCGCGAATGCAAGCTTTGAGCTGCTTCTGAAATGCATCGATGGCGGCACGGATGTACACTTCGTCTAATTCACTCCACTTATTCCAATGCATGACGAAGAGAAGTAAAATTGCGGTGAGAAGTAGAGCAGGCTGCGCTTTTTAAGACCGACCCGACTGAATGGTCAGGGCTCAAGAGTGTTTAGATCAATGCTGTTTGCGGGCCATTCTGAAGTGGAAATGAAATCGGGCAAGTTTTCCATGCGCCATTGTTGGCACCCCCTTCGCCTTGTGAGCCGGAGCGGAATCCTACTGATACGTCCACTGACGGTTTCCGAAGTGTAATTCGGCCCAAGGGAGGGCCTCCTTCCTCAGGACAACTCCCATATAATTTGTACTGTTCACTTTCGCTCCTTGCTCCAAGAAAACCAGCGGCATTTTTCCATGAGAAGCGAGTGGCCCCCAAACCACCACTGAATGATGTTGAGAAACGCTTGAGGGAATCCTTCTGCTAACGATGGTTTCTTTCAGGCTTCCTGTCAATACCCTATCGTGTTGGTGGTTTAAAATCCCCTAGATATATAACACTGCCTCGTCTGTGAAGAGAATGTTGCGATGGCGTGGTGGGCTACGGAAGCGCTTGAGCAGGTCCTTTCATCTTCTGATCCTGGTCTCTTTCATGCGCTCTGTGAGTCTATGAGCATTCTGAATCTTGTAGGGGAACTTGTGCAGCTTAGCTTTCACAATTGTTCGGGTGGAACGTTCGAGATTTCCTTCAGTTCCAGCAATTCTCATCAATCTTTGGAGAGTACGGGAACTTTTGTCGCACTCTGTAATTTTCCCCGTGCTTTACATGGCTCCGTTGTTTGTTTTCTTGATACCGTTGTTACTAACGAAAATCGAGCCCCATGGATCGCTCTATTATTTTCACTCATTAGGCGAGAATTCGCTTTTGAGAACGAACGAAATGCCTATAGGCGCGAGACACCTACGTTTCTTCTAATAAATGCATTCACGTAACCCTTTCACAACATACTCATGTCATTTACAACGTAATGACATGCGATAAGCAACTTCGCTAGTAAATCATCCCATGCAGAACACGAGACGCCACAACTGGAAGAAGAAGAAGCAGAACAGAAGAATAAGCAAGAAGATACGTCCATCGAAGAAGGAAATCCAATCCAATCCAATAGGTCTCGTAGTTGTGAACGTGGCGCGTTTTCTCGGCTCCGGTATGTGAGAAGAAAGGGAAGGAATGTAGCATGCGAACTCCAGTCGAGGTGAAAGGAGACAGTGAAGTTCACCTCCTGGTAGCCTGGCGACACAGCATTTAAATTTCTTCCATCTCCTCTAATAATGAATCAATTTGGAAAATTCTTGCGGTAAAACGCTCCCTAGACTGCACTCTACAACTTACAGTGTATAAGTGAAGTTTCCGATGGAGTGAGGATGCATTTAAGGACGAAAAATCTGAACAAACGGTTTTAGTATTAATTAGTGTTATTTCTTACCGTGTACTGTTTGTTAACGGCTGTAATCGTGCGCATGTGTTCTCTCTCTCTCTGTATTTCCTTCTTATCTCTAAACTTCTCTTTCTCCCTTTCCCCCCAGTGTAGCGTAGCAGTCCGGATTTTCTGTTCTGGTACACCACCCTGGCTTTCTCCTTCATTTTGTATCTCTACATTACATGACCCCTACTAATCTCACTGGGGTCAACTTTGTTGCAGTACGCACAACGAGGTTTATGCACACTATACTATGCGACGCAGGCGACGTAATAAACATGCTCTGCTCTCTCAACAGGATGCGCACACAGCGTTAGTTAGAGATGCCGTTTACAGGTTCTGAACATTGAGCTGATCCTCTTCGGTGTGTATTTCTTGGCGACACCGGTGCAGGCAGCAAGCAATAAGGTAATGGGCTGAGTGCAGCAAATCATAACTAATAACCATGATAAGAAATAGCAGACAAGGACGGGCAACGACGAATTGAGCTCTGTCATCCTTGTCTGGTGCGTCCTATCGTGGCTATAAGTTATACTCAGTCGTACTAAGCGCATCACTACAAGCCGTAATAAGAGGAGCTCCCACACTGAGCACAGTCAGCAGTCAGTCAGGATGAGCGACCATGCAAATGGGCACATCCTCGAGCCGCGTGTTTTTCCTTCGTATAGCGTCTGCTGCACACTCTCAGCTTAGTATCGAACGTTAGGGAACGCTTCGTTGCTCGGTGTGTTGAGGTAAGAACAGACTTAGGGGGCCCCGACAACCTTTTTTTTGTTTTCAGCGAAAATTTTTTATGAGGCGGGAAAATGTCGCTGTAGAAAGGAATGAACCTTTGTTTTGTGAGACACGGCGCAGATTCCCCCCCCCCCCCCCCAAAAAAAAAGGCATTTTCACTAAAGGGGGAAAAGAGCCTTTGCACGAACGAAAACAGGATTATAGGATTATCGCTACATCTGTGCAACCATACTATACCCACGCGCCTTACTTTGGCATCGTTGTGTAGAGGAAAGAAGCCATTACTCGCCGATTCATGTATCGCGTGTACAGATGGCGCCTTTATCGCGCCATGCAGGACGCAATCGTAGTTAAATTTATCCTCTCGCTTGACGTTCAAAAAACCATAGCTCGGCAGCACATTTGTCGATCCGAGCGGTAGTGGTCGCGTTTGATAGATCCTACTCGGCAATAATAGATATAATCCATCAAGCTCAAACCAGTGCTCATCAGGAGTTGTAAGGCCTAACGCTGTGCAATTTTTTCCAAGAAATTCAAAGCTTGTTCGGTTATGGCGCCTCACCGTTCGATATGCAAGGTTCAGAAATGGCGGGAAGGAACTCGGGCCGGAAGACAGCCCACCACCTTTGACTACGGCGGACCCATTACGAATAAGGAGCGCGCACGATTGCAACATTACACCGCAGGGTCCTCACTAGCTGTATCGTAAATTAAGCATGTAAGCTAATACGTGATTAAATGTCAGGCCCTTTGCTTTAATATCGTTGTGTAGAGGAAAGAAGCCTATTCTATCATGCATGCGTTGCGTGCTCAGATGGCGCCGTTGTTTGGCCGCTTGTGACCCAATAGGAGCTAAATTTTGCTTCGCGCGCCGGGTTCTGAGGTGCGTAGCTCGGCAGTACGTTTGTCCATCCGAGCAGGAGTTGTCGCATTTCAGAGCGCTCACTATGCCACAGTATTTATAATTTATCAAACTCATATTGGTGCTCATCACGAGTTTAAGGCCTAAAAGTGTGAAATTTGCTGCAAAAATTTTACGCTTGTTCGGCTATGGCCCCCTTGCGTTAGACACGTACAATCCAGAAATAACGTGAATATATTCGCGCAGCAAAGCAAAGGGATAAGTATCCAACCACTTTGACAACAGCGAAACGTGTCCGTCTGCACAGGGAGCGCAAGCACAGCAGATTGAAGCAAATGCAGTTGCTCCAACCATCTATATACGAGTGAGCCGCACTCGAGGGCCATCTCGGGTGCTACCAGTAGGAGGCTCAGTTCTTTAGCCCAGTGCCCAAACACCCTCTGCAAAACAAACGGGCCCACTAAGAATAGGCAGCGAGCACGATTGCAAAATTAGACCGTAAAACGCCTCGTAGCTGCAACACAAGTTAAACATGTTAACTTTCTAACAGTTGAATAAATACAGCCTGTGCATTACGTTGCGTCTTTTCTGTATCTCATTACCCACACCCCATATGCAGCATCTACACGACGCTTCACATACCCAACTACGCCTTCGTAAGTCCCTAATATAGCCTACTCGGTTTTTTGATGTATATTTCCAAGGGAGTGCAGGGGCGGAACGCAATAGCGCATATTTTGGCAGAAGGGTGTTTAACGGGGCTAGTTGGTTCATTCTTTGAGGATTGTTGCAGCAGAACTTAAGGGACACGGATACAGAAGGAACAGACAAGGACGCAGCTGCTGTCAACTGATTTCTGTATTGAAATTCCCGCTCTTATTTATTTCGTCGCCATATCTCCTGTCTTATCTATCTGAGGCGGTCTCAAAAAGGTGACTTCTTTTCTTGTCAAAGCCGCTGACGGAGTGCTTACACATTGCACTCCTCTTGTTTTACTTATCTAAAATGCCTCAAGAATCTCCCTAGTTAGCCTATCGTCGTTCCTTTTCAGGACTTGCACTTCACGAAATGTGGGGGTGCACGCGCTTGCTTGGCTATCTTCTTCCTTCTTGTTCATTTCGCAACGTTTGCAGTGCAAGGCCAGATTGCAGCCAGGCGTCCCTCAAAGTGATGATGCGTGCTCTCTTGTTCGATTATTAAGGCCTCTTCCTGTTTGCCCTATGTATTGCTTTCCGCAGGACCGGGGGATGGTGTACACTACTCATTTGACGCAATCGCAGTATCTGTTCTGGTAGGCGATCTGGCATTGTGGTTTCTTCTTTTCCGGTTTCACTCGTGCGCACGTACTTTTTCCCTTGTTCGGTGCTGAGCACACTACTCGGACGCCGTGTCTTTTACCAATCTTGATGAGATTGTGGGTCAGTCCGTGTACATGCGGAATTTTTGCACAATTATTTTTTTGGTGCATGTTATACAGAACGCTTCATGGTCACATTAAATCCTAGCGTTTCCATGTGGAGTTGGAGTCCAGGTAGAGCTTCTAAATCGAATAAATCGTTAGCCATTATTAGATTACGAACGAGAAGGAGAACCGAGTGGCCAGATTTTTTTTAAACACAACCACGTGAAGCCAATGGACAATGAAAGCAAATAAAGCATAGGAGAAATTACATGTAGCTTTATTGAAATACACAAGTGTTAAGATAAAATGGAATAAAAGTGTACGAACAAACAGCGTACCACCGGTGGGAGCCGAACCTACGCCTTTCGCATAAAGCATGTGATGCTCGATCAATTCAAGCACCGATTAAACTGTATATGTGTACCGGATCTGACTCGTGGGATTGTTCTGGCTATCACTTTCAGGGTTGGATTGATCAGAATCAGATAGACTGATGTCGGGTCGACCAAGCTTATATCGAGAAGAGTCAGTAAGATTGACCAAGGATACAAGATTTGACCCTGGGAATGATACAAATTCACAAATATCCAAGAACGTTCACGGGAGAATAATCGCGCGGTGGCAGAACATCACACACATATCAGGTCCGGCTCCCACTGGTGGCAAATAGTTTTTTCCTCCACGTTCAATTCTCTTTATCTTGTAATTTCTTCGCATCACGCATTCAGCATTACGCGTGTGATGCTCCTCCAATTGAGCTACCACGACGGCTGCTCTCAAGCTCCACTTTGTTGGTATATCTGTGTATGTGTACGGAGAACTGTCTCTGGGAGTGTTTCCAGCGAGACTTACGGCCATGGCGGCGGATGTAGAACACACCTTTAACTGTAGCCGTAGCATACGCAGTGCGTTAACTTGCGCTCTCAGTCAATCATAGTGCAGTGCGATTGACTGGCAGCGACGCGGAATCAAATTTTGACCACATCGCACGCATGATTGCCCCCAAAAAACTTGAACAACCTAGAACACACGCCGGCCATTCTTCAGCCCTGTTACTCAACTCTTACCCACACACTTTACTTATAGACAACCACAACCGTCTGGGCGCGCAGGCCATCTTTAAAGAGTATAAGTCACGACTTCCACGACTGGCTTTTTGGCAATCAGGCCTGCCCTTCATGGCTTCTACAGGTACCCAAAATAAAACGTATTTTGAAGGTATTGAAAGAAAAAGATGATGGTTCGACATTATCGGGGAAACAAATGGCAGTATATCAGCGGCTATGTCAACACAGAAGGTGCGACAGCAGCTTACGTGATACTAGATTTACAAGAGAAGTGCGCATGTCCGCTATGACACGCTACGTCGTCGACAGTCACATATTCATCCACATATACGAGACTCCAAGAAAGTTAAATATCTGTACGGACTCTTCATCGTACTTAGCATGTGGATGGCATGAGTCATCTACATGCACGAATTATGTATGCGATTCTAAAGGGTTTAACTCTGGCTGCTCAACAAAAAGAAGAAATAATGTGTTCCGGGACAAGCTGGCATGAATCAGACAATGAATTAGTGGACTCACTCACAAAATAGGCCTATAAAGATGCGGAGTCTCGCAATATACCAATATCACTAAATCGCACTAAAAAGAAACAATTCCGTAAGTCCATCTGATCATGAAAAATGCTAAGGAATCAGTCCATAACGGAGGGGACCCTCTTTACAAACACCAGTTGGGTCCTTTCGAGAAGCACTGAGACACTAATTCGTCGACTGCGCCTTGAAACAGCGCACGCAAAACATTTCCCCACACTGCATACGATAGACGTAATCTCCAGCTCGCTCCTCTGGCAACGACGGTGAGGACGTTCACAATGCAATTCTCGATTGCCTAAGACGTGTTAGCCATAGACGACAACTATGGAAAAATAACTGCGTGCCACTGATCCTCACCGACCTTTCACACTAGTAAAATTGCTCGGCACCCGCTTTGACTGCTTAGTGACTATGGTGCGGGCTGCTAAGCACGAGCTCGTGAGATCGAATCCCGGCCACGGCGTCCGCATTTCGATTGGGGCGAAATGCGAAAACACCTGTGTACTTAGACTTAGGTGCGCGTTAAAGAACCCCAGGTGGTCCAAATTTCCGGAGTCTCCCACTACGGCGTGCCTCATAATCAGATCGGAGTTCTGGTACGTAAAACCGCATAATTTATTTTTTACAATTGCTCGGCCTTTGGCCATCGAAAACAGCACAGGGAAAATCATTGAACGCCCCTACACATTTCTTTGAAGCAACAGGAATCTTAAATGTGTAATATAGATATAGAGGCCACATTGGGTACAGTTATGTACACGCAACCCACTTCCATCATGTGTATTTATGCGCGCTTGTGGTCGGACATGTATATCATACTGTGCGCCTCGTGTGACGAAGCTCGGCTTTGACTGTTTTATCTCTGTGCGTGCGTAACGTCGTCTGTACTGAGTGCTGTGCTTTATTCCTTGAGATTTGTGATCTTACTCTTTCTTTCCTCTTTCGCTACCTGTTTTCTTCCCTTCTTCCTATATCTAGTATTTCTATGTTTCTGTCGCCTCCTCCTTTCTGAAGAGTAGGCCGGAGATGGGGGCCCTTGCGGTGAGAGTTGCCAGCCTACTCCTCGCTTTCCCTTTTCTCTATGGTACAAATAATAATAATAATAATAATAATAATAATAATAATAATAATAATAATAATAATAATAATAATAATAATAATAATAATAATAATAATAATAATAATAATAATAATAATAATAATAATAATAATTTTCTTTATGTCTATACCTGTATATCTCTGACAGCATCACTGCCTTGTGTACACGTTCGGAGCTCATTATACGCGTATGACGTGTATAAATTGTGTGGTGCACCTTGCCCTAACTTTTTTCCCTGTATGTTGCAGTGTGTCTAGGGCTATATATATGAGGACTTCATTTCTCGTTTTAGCTAACTGTGCTTTAAATTTTCCGTTTGACGTTACTTCTCATTTTACACTATTTTCATCATTATTCACACCTACAAAAATGATCAAAAAGTTAGTTTCCTCATTGGTTTTCCAAAGAACTAAAAACGGCAATAAAACTGGAAGGAGGAGGAGGAGATATAGACGGAAAGACAGGGAGGATAGCCAGTTCTCAGACCTGCTGGCTACCCTGTGCTGGGGAAAGAAGGCAAGGGAAATAAAAGGATAATAGAAAAAGAAATATTACAAAAAAAGGAAATATGGAAGGAAGAGCAAAAATAAAAGAAAAAAGAAAGAAGGATACGGCACTGCTTAAAGTCTCTCTCCAAGACCAGTCCTCCGCAAGAAGAGCAACAACGCTTTCCAAGCCTTCTGTGCTGAGGACGGTCTCGGCCATGTCCCAAGACCTTTTCCTCCGACAAAGGGCGTTTGCAAAGACTATCTAGCACTCTCGAAAATTCTTTCCTGGGCGCAGTGAAGCGGGGACACTCGCAGAGAAGGTGGGCGATTGTTTCCTCAAGGAAGGAAGGAAGGAAAAAGTGGAGAAGGAAGGCAGGGAGGTTAACCAGTTTAGCCTAACCGGTTTGCTACCCTACACATGGGAGCGGGATGGGGGGATGAAAGATGGGAGGAGAGAGAGAGAGAGCACATAACACAGCAAACACATCGTCAGTTACTGTCCGTCACTCTTGCGCGGTACGCGACATCACTGTCACAGCCACCTGTCCTAGCCCGTATCCTTCATAAACCGAAGTAGTCCCTTCGTCGCCTTCAGCTGCGATGTCTTCTGTCGGCGATATGTGAAAATGGTTGCAACTGACAATGGTCTATCGTCCAGGTGCGCTAGAACGGACGCCATGGACTGTCTCTGAACATTATATTCAGGACAGTCGCACAGAATGTGTTCCAGCGTCTCCTCGCAAAGACAGGCATTGCAGATAGCGTTGTCTGCCATTCCAATGCGAAACGAGTAGGATTTCGTGAAGGCCACCCCTAGCCATAAGCAATAAAGCAGGGTGGCCTCACTTCGGCGGAGTCCAGTTGGCATGCAGATATGCATCAATGAGGACAGGTCGTGTTGATTGCTGCGGTTGGTCTGGCTGTTTGGTGTGCACCATAGAGAGAGCGTGATCTCCTGTGCAAGCACTTGAAGTCTGCTGGCTGCGTCGGACCGTGAAAGTGGTATGGCCTCTTCCTGTGTGTCTTCAAGAGCTGTCCGAGCGGCTTTATCGGTGTCTTCATTTCCTATGACGCCGCAGTGACTTGGCAGCCACTGAAACGTCACGTGATGTCCTTTCTCATGTGATGTATGGAGTATGCATTTAATATCGAGCACGAGCTGTTCGAATGGCCCGCGACGCAGAGCTGATAGCACAGATTGTAGGGCTGCCTTTGAGTCACTGAAAATTGACCATTGTCGAGGTGGTTCCCGATTGACGAAACAAAGTGCAGCGCGAAGAGCAGCTAGTTCCGCAGATGTAGATGTAGTTGGGTGGTCAGTCCTAAAGCTGATGGTAATACCTCTTGCTGGGACGACCACAGCACCGGACGAACACTGGATGTTTGTGGAACCATCAGTATAAATATGTGCACTGTCCGCGTACCTCTCGTGCAGAAGAAGCAGAGGCAGTTGTTTCAACACAGGCGACGACAGCTCAGACTTTTTCCCGATTCCTGGTACACTGAGATGGACTGTGGGGCTGACAAGGCACCAAGGGGGTATCGATGGTTTAGATGCAGCGGTGAAGCCCGAGGGAAGTTTGTCGTTGTACTTGACGATAGTTTTAGAGAACGATGCTTGGAGCCTGTCTGAAGGTGTCTGAAGGAGCAGGATGCGAGGCGAGGTGATGTGATGGAATCCGGGCGAAATGCCTGATGTCCATTCAAAGCTACAGTTATCGCACGTAGGACTGTTGACCATTCCGATCCGAAATGAGCGCGTATTCGTGAAGGCCACGCCAAGCCACAAGCGGCACAGAAGCGTCTCCTCAGCTCTAGATAGTCTTGACGGAAGGCGGAGCTGTAGATTCGGATCCAAGTTGTGGAGACGAGCATTGGTAAATTCCGTCGGCTTCCACTGTACAAGCGTCAGTTCACGTGAGAGCGAATGAAGCCCTGTAGCTGCGTCTGTTCTCGGTAACGGTGTAGCTACACAGTGGGGACCATCGTGAGCAGGTCGGGCGGCTTCATCTGCACGGTCGTTTTCGTAGATACCGCCATGGCCCGGTACCCATTGATATGCTGTGTTGTGTTTTTTCTCTATTGCACGGTTGAGAAGAAGTCTTATGTCAGTGACTAATTGCTCATTCGGTCCATGACGAAATGGAGACATAATGCACTGGAGAGCAGCCTTGGAGTCGGAGAAGATTGACCATGCCTGTGACTGTTCTTCAATTACGGACTCTAGAGCAGCACGGAGGGCGGCGAGTTCTGCGGTTATCCATGATGTAAAATGTGATGTCTTGAAATTAATGGTGGCGGACTTCGCAGGAATAGTCACTGCTCCTGCTGAGCTTGCAGAAGAGACTGAATCATCCGTGTATATGTGAAGCCGTCCGCTGTGTTTCTCATGCAGGAGCAGTAGTGCGGCCTGTTGTAGGGCTAAAAATGATGACTGTGTTTTCTTTTGGATTCCAGGAATAGTTAGGAGGGCTTCGAGGTGATGTAGGCACCACTACAGTAATGGTGGTCTTGCTGCAGGCGTGAAGTTCGAGGAAAGCACTGCACGATGCGAAGCAATAATATAACTGAATGCAGAGTGTGGCGTAGGAGCAGGAAGCGAGGCGAGGTGATGTGATGGAATCCGGGAGAAATGCCTGATGTCCATTCCTAAGGCCCCGACGCGAATATATGTTGCGATTGGGTGATCACGCTTGATGACCACAGTGGTTGCTGAAGATGCACATCTCGGAAGGCCAAGGCATATTCTCAGTGCTTGAGCTTGAACCGACTGGAGGATATCTACATTTGTTCTTCGGGTCCTGCCCAGCACAGGTAAGCTGTAGCGCATAAACCCGAAGAAGAGTACAGTATAAAGTTGAAGCATCGTTCGTACAGATTCATCCCACGATTTTCCTGCAAGAAATCTCAGCACATGGGTGATCATGGTGTGTTTCCTTTTCATGTAAGCAATACGAGGGCTCCAGGACAGGTCGCAATCTATTATTACTTGCAGAAAGCGGTGGGTCTTCTCGTAACTAATAGTCTGTCCATTGATTTTAATGACGTATGGGTCCATCACCTTGCGCGTGAAGGCAACCAGGGAGTACTTCTCAGATGTCAGCTCTAGTCCCCGCCCTTGAAGGTAGTTTGACGGGAGTGTAGCCGTTCTCTGAAGCCTGGAACGAATGTGTGGACGCGTAACTACTGATGCCCAGATGCAGATGTCGTGTGCGTATATTGACAGATGCACAGGCAGTGGAAGTACACCAACAAGGCCGATGAACGCAAGGTTAAAGAGAGCGGGGCTCAGGACTCCCCCTTGAGGCACACCGAGACACGCACAGTGGCGCGTTGTTGTACTGGATTCTATCTGTACAAAGAAGGTTCTGCCCTTCAATTAACTGTAAATACATTGGTAGACACGGCCCCCCAATCCAATGTTCCCCAAGGCCATCCAGAATAGCTTCATGCGATACATTGTCGTGTGCGCCTTTCACGTCCAAGAACATCACCGCAGATAATCTCTTTAGGCTTTTTTGTTGCTGTACCGACGAGACACGGTCAATCACATTATCTATAGAAGACCGTCGACGCCGAAGCCGGTCATATCATCAGGGTATATCTCGTTATGCTTCCGGTACCACTCTAGGCAAGTCAGTACCACGCTCTCCATCATCTTTCCAAAACAGTTATCTAGTGCGATGGGACGATAGGAGGCCAGGTCCAGGGGGGATGTGCCTGATTTGAGTAGAGGAACGAGGCGGCTAGAATTCCACGAAGGAGGAACCATCCGTTGCACCACGAGTCCAGTAAAGTGGAAAGTTGGGCTAGTTGGTGAGTAATCATCATACCTTGCTGGTGAAGCAGCGCACTGACACGGACACAGTGAAGACACACAAGACACCCAAGACACACAAGACACACAAACTCCATTGTGTGTCTTGACTGTGTCCGTGTCAGTGCGCTGCTTCACCAGCAAGGTATGATGAGCACCACGAGTAGTTGTACACGGTCAGAAGGACATGCCGAGCTGTTTGACCGAGGTTACACAGGGGCCATATAGGTGACACCGTCAAGTCCACGTGACGAGGGACGCCGGCATGCTGCCAAAGCTGCTTGAAGCTACTCTACAGAGAACAGATTGTCCATTCGGGAATCTAGCGACATCGGTGCGTTTCCTAGATTAGTCGCGGTGAACGCGGACCCCTTACCGGCAACCCTCGCGCAGAAGTCTTCTGCTACTTCATTTTCGTAGCGACCTTGGTGGAGAGCAAGGTACTTGAAGGGGCGATGTTGCTGTGGCAATGTTCGTAGGCCGTGGACAATTCTCCACATGCGAGATAGAGGCTTGTGTGGATCAGGCGACTCGCATAAAGATTTACATCTCAGAGACTGAAGTACGTTGATTCGGCGCTGAATCTTCTGTAGCCGTCTCGCCTCCCTCAAATCGTACATGGATTTTGTGCGCCTATACCGTCGTTCGGCACGACGACGGATTGCCTCGGAGCCGCTCCAATTCCGCTTCATACTCGCAAAACTGTGATAAAGGTGTAAAATTAGAGGCAGCGTTTTGAGTAGCAGCTTTAATTATGCCTTCTAGGTTTTATTTATTAATTTATTTAAAGATACCTTACAAGCCCAAATTATGGAGTTTTACGTGCCAAAATCACTTTCTGATTATGAGGCACGCCGTAGTGGGGGACTCCGGAATAATTTCGACCACCTGGGGATCTTTAACTTGCACCTAAATCTAAGTACACGGTTGTTTTCGCATTTCGCCTCCATCGAAATGCGGCCGCCATGGCCGGGATTCATGGCCTCGTGCTCAGAAGCCCAACACCATAGCCACTGAGCAACTATGGCGGGTCCCTTACAGGCCCGTAGAGGCATTGTGTAAGGGGGGAGAGTACACTCAAAGATTCTAACGTACAATAACTAGAATACATATGTGACTACATATATAAAATACTGTACAAGAAATGCATTAACACACAGTAATGTGGTGTTACAATTGTACAATGGAGAAACCGACTGCTTTTGAACGCGAGAAGTCACTGAACAATAAACTTTCACACAGCAAAATGTAATCAATAAAATTACAGAGCGAGCGGGGCGTATTTGCCTATAGAAAAACAGTATTTAACGGATAGTACCGCGTTAATAACAGGAAAGGCAAGAAAAAGTAAGACGTTATTATGTAGAGTTGGAAAAATGCGTTATTAGAAGACGCCTGAAATTTCCTTGGTCTCTCTCATAAGCGTTGGCGTTATGAAGGTCGTCCCAAAGGCGAATGGCTCTTGGAAGAGCGGAGTAGGTAAATCAATTAGTCTTCCCGTATATGCGCATGAAATTGAACCGATTGTACAACTGTTCTGACCTGTAATGAGGAGTTTCAAGAGGCAGAACTGATGGTGCTGTATTATGGACGTATTTATGAAATAATTATAGCAGGGTTACATCACGACGATCATGCAAGGGCTGTAGTGAGAGGTTGAGTTTAATTTGTATTATGCTATTGTTACAGTCATAACAACGTGAAATAAAACACGCAGCCCTTTCCTGAATAGATTCGAGTTTTTCGATCAAGTATTTCTGATGGGGAGACCAGACGGATGCGGCGTATTCAAGCTGAGGTCGAACAAATGTTAGATAAGCTAGTTTACGAATGTATTTAGTAGAATTATGCAACTTGCGTCTTATATACCCTAATGATCTCGAAGCATTGGCGCATATGTATGCAACGTGCGTTGAACCCGAAAAAGTCGAATTTAGGTTAACATCAAGATATTTATATTGAGTATCATGCAAAATAGTGATGTTATTTATATGATAAAGAAACGTGGAATTAGTATGCTTGCGGCTAAAAGTAATAATTTTGCATTTAGAAACGTTAAGCTTCATTAGCCAAGTCTTACAGAGAAATAAGTTCTAGATCTCTTTGGAGGAATGTATGATATCGGCACACTTGATGGGCCGATAAAGAATGCAGTCGTCCGCAAAAATGCGCACGTGTGAGGAAATGTTAGAGAACCTTCTTCGTTTTCCTGACACCGCAAACAGGCTTAGATAAGGGGGCACTTGAATTGAGGCGTTATCGTTGACTTTGCAAATTTTGTTAAAACACTGTCACTACGACCACATTGAACGTGTTGAAGCGAGCATGACACGTAATCCAAAATATTTTGGGAGCCACGTGTGCTCTCACTCGTTTAAAAAGTGGGCTGAAGATTTATGTCTTGTTGGAGAAAATGGCGACGTTGTCTGGAACACTGCTGATGCCTTTGCAGAACATTTATATTCTGTGTTTGGTGCAAAAGGTGCTTCTACTTCAAGTAACCTTCCTTCTCACTATGGTACGGTGTGTATGCTATCAGTCAATGTCAGTCAATGAAGACCTTCTTTTTAAGTGTATCATCATCAGCCTGGTTACGCCCACTGCAGGGCAAAGGCCTCTCCCATACTTCTCCAACTACCCCGGTCACGTACTAATTGTGGCCATGTTGTCCCTGCAAACTTCTTAATCTCATCCGCCCACCTAACTTTCTGCCGTCCCCTGCTACGCTTCCCTTCCCTTTCTTCTGACGCTGATGTTATCCCTCCCGCACTGCTTAAGGTGTAGGGAAGCATACTTGTGCCTGTTTTTTCACAAGCCTCTTCAACAATTCCCTAAAGTCTAGCACCTTTCCTAGCGCTTGGAAGATATATATATATATATATATATATATATATCCTGCGCGATAAGTGAAACGTGTTTGAATCTGTATTGCATTTCCTTTTTTTCTGTCAGTGCTAAGAACATTTTGATAGATGAACAGCATGACTTTGCATCAGGGCGCTTGACAACAACCAACATGGTCACATTTATGGCCCATGCTTCCAGCGTGGCACATAATATAGGGGTCAATTAGACGTTCTTTTCTTTGACCCAAAATAAAGCATTTTATGTAGTTTGCCGTGAGCGTTCTGTTACAGAGCTCACACCGATGGACATACATTCTTCTATCACTTCCCTGGTATCTAATTACCTGAGCAATAGATCGTGCTTCGTGGACATCAATGGACAAAGCTCTGTTAGTTATGGGGTCAAAAGCGGAGTTCCTCAAGGATTCGTTCTTGGCCCTCTTCTGCTCCGACTGTTCATAAATGATATGTCGTCAGCCATTAAACACCCTTCATTCCTTCTATATGCAGGCAACTTAAAGCTATTTAAGACTGTCAACAGTGTTCACAACTGAATTGACCTCCAAAAAAACATTTTTTCACTCTTAAACTGGTGCGGAGACAAAAAGCTATTCTTAAATGCTTCAAAAACTATGATATTAAATTATACGCGGAAAACACACCATGTGCAGTTTTCATACACCTTCAGGGATGCTCCATTGCCCAGTGTCGATGAAACGGAAGATCTTGGTATGTACTTCGAAAAAGCACTAATCTTCTTTTAACATGATAAATATGCGAAACAACGTGCTCTTCGCGCTTTTGGAATTGTATGTGCCACGACTTCCACTACCCTGTTGCCTTTCTGAAATTATATTCCACAGTGCGCCTTCGACTACTAGAGTAGGCTTCTGTAGTCTCTGGTAGAACGTGCAAATATAAGTCTGACCTCATTGAGTGCGTCAAAAATAAATCGAAATCTATTTTCAAGCACTGCTTTTACCATTCTGGCGACTAATGTCCAACCCTCTCAAATATACTGTAGCAAGGTAGATATTTGGGCGAATTGGTAAAGTTCCATGGTGAAGTAGGGGTGCGCAAATGACATAGGCAAAGCCGAAGAAATATACCTCAAATCACACTTCGAAAACCAAGACGTTTTAAATCAGACCTTCTGTTCTTTTGTAAGGTTATTCATGGCATTACATATTGTGTAAAGCTTCTTGATCATGTACAATTTTCCGTGCCGCAAAAGTATACCACGCAGCGTTCCGCGTTTTCTGCGCGCCCTTGTTGCATTATAGACTATGGATCGACTATGAACCTATGGCTCGACTGCAAAATACATGTACCAAGTATACTGCCTGTAATGACAGACTTAAAAGTTTATTTCTTGTGTTTTGTATATATGCCGATAATCATGTATGATTATCTCTACGTTACCTCCGTCTCCTCCTATTCTGTTTACCTATTTATTTCCCCATCTCACATTGTCTTGCCTACCACATTTGTCTTCTCTGTGCAATTTTTTTCCGCGTATTACTTTTTACGTGCACCAGTACGAAGGCTCCGTAGGTGTTTCTATGCACATTAATAAACATTTGATTGGTTGGTTGGTTAATTGATTGATTGATTGATTGATTGATTGGTTGGGTGAAAAGAAGTAGCCGTCACCGATATAGGTGAGTGAATCTCGCCCTTGCATTTTTATTATAAAGTTGACTTTAACATGGGCTGGCCGAAGATCCGAATACGAATCGAATACTGCCCGCTAATTGTATTCGTATTAGAACAATAACTATTCGGTATTTAAAAAAAACTGCTTAAATATATCGCAACAACGGAATGGTAATGTTATAGTCTGTGCCTGCTAAACAATGTATCGCAAATTAGCAGAAGTGAGTGAACAACAATGTTTTCGAACCAATGCAGAAACAAAAGAGGTAATGCAAGCTTTGTTTTCGGTTTTTCAACGTGAGCCTACATGACAATTCGTGATTTTTGCTTGTAGTTTGTCATTCAGTGTGCCCGTCTGGTCATTGCAATGGGCCGTTTCACAACTGTCAACAGTGTGCAAATTTTTCAGCCGCTTTTTTTCCCCAGAGCTTCCTAGCTTCTTCAGCAACCTGTCATTTAGTGTTTTTTGGAAAGCTAGCCATGCAGCAGCCACTCTTTCTTGGTTATCTTGTTTGCAAGCAAGCTCTAAACTTGCGGAGAGGCTATTCGTGCGTTTTTTACATGGCAATTAGTGATCTCGTGCTTAAAACTGTTCCTTTGTCCCTGATAGTAAGCTTTCTCTTTTACACTACGTCAGTGCAGGCTCAATATAACTAAATATAGCGAAATAAGTGTTACTGCTGTAACAATATGCGTCTGCTGTTTGACTTTTCGATATTTGAAACGTTGGTATTCGCCCACCTCTAAATTTAACGTACTGATTTCATTGCCATGTTTGTCGAACTTATTGGTTGGCGCTTATTGGCATCTGTTATCTTGAGTTGCCCGTTTGGATCCGGTGACGCGTACGAGAGTGGAATAACCCTTGCCATTCTCGATAATATCCAGCTGCAACGGCCGCAGATTGAATCATAGACAGTCGGCCCTGAATGAGCACTAGCGTCCTTCGCAATAATATTGTGATAGAAGATAAAGCCGGATAACAGTAGAAATAAATAAACTAATTGGGAGACTCGTTCAATGTGATAAGTATAAAATACAACAAAACCAGAGGCGACCGTCCGTGATGGTCTGGGAATACCATATATTGTAAATGAAGCAAGTACAATATGCGTGGTGTTGAAATGAACCTAGAAACAATAAGCGTTCGCCCTGTCAACTGTAGGCAAACACGACAAGTGATAACACTCCACGGAGAAGCGCACACATAGCACTATATGAAGCGTGCAAATTCGGCCCCGTCGCTTTTCAACGGCGTAGTCGGACCTAACGTCCCGAAAGTGGGCTATCGAAGCGACGCTTTCAATAGCGAATATATGTTTCGCCTTTTTTCGCTCGGTCAGACCGTTCGTACAAACGGCTAGTGAGCTCACAGGTTTACATATAGGCGTCGCGAGACGGTGCGTTAGTTTTCGGCCGCAAGCAGTATGGCAGCCAGAAACGTCTACACGGTGTGCGGGTTCTGCCCAGAGCTGGACTGGAAACCAACGGCTTTCGTGGGACCCATCCCGCCCTGCAAGGTGTGCGCCTGGTGCAGAGTGGTTCCCATGAGCGGCTGGCTACTTCCATGCGGCGAGCTGGTGTGTCCGCCCTGTCGCGAGAAGAGCGGAAGCTGTCCTGTGCATGGAACCAAGTTTGCGGAAGACGAGCTCGTAATGACGACGTTCTTGCAACGGCACATGATGCAGCGAAAGGTAAGTGCACAGAATCACCTTTAAACTGGAGTTTTTCCCCCACTTTGTCGCTGAAATTTGGGCTGCCTGATCAACGACAAAAGTTACGTTGACCCTTTAAGTCATTGAAGGTCAACCTTGACTTTAAATGGCTGAAAGGCCAAGCTTGGCGCTTTGAAGGCCACGAAGTGGCATTTATGAAGAAACAGCTTTAGCGGCTGTATAAGGCACCAGTACGGGATTCTAACGGTGAAAAAAAATTACAATTGCGCGCCTGAGGTTGGAAATTGTGGACCATGGTAACGGCAGAAAAACAAATTCCTAGAGCACTGTGCATCTATTTGAGATTTTCTGACAGCACTTCGATGTTCGCGCTCTTCAGTGAACGTTGCTCGTAGCTCTTCCATCATCATCATCAGCCTAGTTACGCCCACTGCAGGGCAAAGGCCTCTGCCATACTTCTCCAACTACCCCGGTCATGTACTAATTGTGGCCATGTTGTCCCTGCAAACGTCTTAATGTCATCCGCCCACCTAACTTTCTGCCGCCCCCTGCTGGGGGCGGCAGAATCCAGTCCGTAACCCTTAGTGACCATCGGTTATCTTCCCTCCTCATTACATGTCCGGCCCATGCCCATTTCTTTTTCTTGATTTCAACTAAGATGTCGTTTACCCGCGTTTGTTGCCTCACCCAATCTGCTCTTTTCTTATCCCTTAACGTTACACCCATCATTCTTCTTTCCATAGCTCGTTGCGTCGTCCTCAATTTCAGCAGAACCCTTTTCGTAAGCCTCCAGGTTTCTGCCCCATATGTGAGTACTGGTAACACACAGCTGTTATACACTTTCCTTTTGAGGGATAGTGGCAACCTGCTGTTCATGATTTGAGAATGCCTGCCAAACGCACCCCAGCCCATTCTTATTCTTCTGGTTATTTCAGTCTCATGATCCGGATCCGTGGTCACTACCTGCCCTAAGTAGATGTATTCCCTTACCACTTCCAGTGCTTCGCTACCTATTGTAAACTGCTGTTCTCTTCCGAGACTGTTAAACAATACTTTAGTTTTCTGCAGATTAATTTTCAGACCCACCCTTCTGCTTTGCCTCTCCAGGACAGTGAGCATGCATTGCAATTGGTCTCCTGAGTTACTAAGCAAGGCAATATCATCAGCGAATCGCAAGTTGCTAAGGTATTCTCCATCAACTTTTATCCCCAATTCTTCCCACTCCAGGCCTCTGAATACCTCCTGTAAACATGCTGTGAATAGCATTGGAGATATCGTATCTCCCTGTCTGACGCCTTTCTTTATAGGGATTTTGTTGCTTTCTTTGTGGAGGACTACGGTGGCTGTGGAGCCGCTATAGATATCTTCCAGTATCTTTACATATGGCTCATCTACACCCTGATTCCGTAATGCCTCCATGACTGCTGAGGTTTCGACTGAATCAAACGCTTTCTCGTAATCAATGAAAGCTATATATAAGGGTTGGTTATATTCTGCACATTTCTCTATCACTTGATTGATAGTGTGAATATGGTCTATTGTTGAGTAGCCTTTACGGAATCCTGCCTGGTCCTTTGGTTGACAGTAGTCTAAGGTGTTCCTGATTCTATTTGCGATTACCTTAGTAAATACTTTGTAGGCAACGGACAGTAAGCTGATCGGTCTATAATTTTTCAAGTCTTTGGCGTCCCCTTTCTTATGGATTAGGATTATGTTAGCGTTCTTCCAAGACTCCGGTACGCTCGAGGTTATGAGGCATTGCGTATACAGGGTGGCCAGTTTCTCTAGAACAATCTGACCACCATCCTTGAACAAATCTGCTGTTACCTGATCCTCCCCAGCTGCCTTCCCCCTTTGCATAGCTCCTAAGGCTTTCTTTACTTCTTCTGGCGTTACCTGTGGGATTTCGAATTCCTCTAGGCTATTCTCTCTTCCACTATCGTCGTGGGTGACACTGGTACTGTATAAATCTCTATAGAACTCCTCAGCCACTTGAACTATCTCATCCATATTAGTAACGATATTGCCGGCTTTGTCTCTTAACGCACACATCTGATTCTTGCCTATTCCTAGTTTCTTCTTCACTGTTTTTAGGCTTCCTCCGTTCCTGAGAGCCTGTTCAATTCTATCCATATTATAGTTCCTGATGTCCGCTGTCTTACGTTTGTTGATTAACTTAGAAAGTTCTGCCAGTTCTATTCTAGCTGTAGGGTTAGAGGCTTTCATACATTGGCGTTTCTTGATCAGATCTTTCGTCTCCTGCGATAGCTTACTGGTTTCCTGCCTAACGGCGTTACCACCGACTTCTATTGCGCACTCCTTAATGATGCCCATGAGATAGTCGTTCGTTGCTTCAACACTAAGGTCCTCTTCCTGAGTTAAAGCCGAATACCTGTTCTGTAGCTTGATCCGGAATTCCTCTAGTTTCCCTCTTACCGCTAACTCATTGATTGGCTTCATGTGTACCAGTTTCTTCCGTTCCCTCCTCAAGTCTAGGCTAATTCGAGTTCTTACCATCCTATGGTCACTGCAGCGTACCTTGCCGAGCACGTCTACATCTTGTATGATGCCAGGGTTCGCGCCGAGCATGAAGTCGATTTCATTTCTAGTCTCACCATTCGGGCTCCTCCACGTCCACTTTCGACTAACCCGCTTGCGGAAAAAGGTGTTCATTATCCGCATATTATTCTGTTCTGCAAACTCTACTAATAATTCTCCTCTGCTATTCCTAGAGCCTATGCCATATTCCCCCACTGACTTGTCTCCAGCCTGCTTCTTGCCTACCCTGGCATTGAAGTCGCCCATCAGTATAGTGTATTTTGTTTTGACTTTACCCATCGCCGATTCTACGTCTTCATAAAAGCTTTCGACTTCCTGGTCATCATGACTGCATGTAGGGGCATAGACTTGTACCACCTTCAATTTGTACCTCTTATTAAGTTTCACAACAAGACCAGCCACCCTCTCGTTAATGCTATAGAATTCCTGTATGTTACGAGCTATTTCCTTATTAATCAGGAATCCGACTCCTAGTTCTCGTCTCTCCGCTAAGCCCCGGTAACACAGTACATGCCCGCTTTTTAGCACTGTATATGCTTCTTTTGTCCTCCTAACCTCACTGAGCCCTATTATATCCCATTTACTACCCTCTAATTCCTCCAATAACACTGCTAGACTCGCCTCACTAGATAGCGTTCTAACGTTAAACGTTGCCAGGTTCAGATTCTAATGGCGGCCTGTCCGGAGCCAGGTATTCTTAGCACCCTCTGTAGCGTCACAGATCTGACCGCCGCCGTGGTCAGTTGCTTCGCGGCTGCTGGGGACTGAGGGCCGGGGTTTGATTGTTGTATTCATATAGGAGGTTGTGGCCAAGTACTGCACCAGGGTGGCCAATCCTGCTCTGGTGAGAGAGTGCGTTACCGGTTCTGGTCACCGGGATCAGGCCGCACTCCAGGCCTGTTTGTGCAATTTTCTCAACACACGGTTTTTTTTTGTATTTTCCGTGGAGAATTGCGCGGCACCGGGATTTGAATCACGGTCCTCTTGCACTGGAGACGGATACTCTACCGTCCCCGCAGGAGTTAAATTAAAAATTGAATTATGGGGTTATGCGTGACAAAACCACTTTCTGATTATGCACGCCGTAGTGGAGGACTCCGAAAATTTCGACCACCTGGGGTTCTTTAACGTGCACCTAATTCTAAGTACACGGGTGTTTTCGCATTTCGCCCCCATCGAAATGCGGCCGCCGTGGCCGGGGTCCGATCCCGCGACCTCGTGCTCAGCAGTCTAACACCATAACCATTGAGCAACCACGGCGGGTCCCGCAGGAGTTGTACGCCTAATTTAACCTACAGTGGTGTCCTATTTGATCAGTCAAGGTGGACCAATCTGAGCTCGGTTATACCGCATGGATGGCACTCGGCTAGAGAACCTGGTATTTATGACCTGCACATGTGTGGCCACACATAATTGAGAATATATAATTTTTTTTTAGGAGGGTTTCCGTACAGTGATAAAATGAAGGGAAAAGACATTAAAAAGAAAGAAAAAAAAGGGGGAAAAAAAGGAACATAACATGTGATTTGAACTCGTGATCCTTCAATGTTGCCCGGAAAGGTAGCTCAGTCGGTTGGTTCGTCAAGCCAAACCGTTGCTTTCAAGCGCCATAGCTCCTGCTCCGAGCCTCATACTTATGTGGAAAGGGACTGATGATGTCCGCGACGGTCGATCTGAGTGGTTGGAAGGCATAATTTCTTGGAAAAATGGCCGCCAGAGCAGCAGCGTGAATTCGAGCGGCTTTAGAGACTAGGAAAACTGCCTTAAAATATTTAGACTTGAGGGGAAGCTTCGTTAACAAACTATAACACGGCAATCAGCACTCGAATACTACGAGAGAAATATTGAGACGTGGAAAATTCCCTTGAAATAAATCTGGTTTGCGAGACAAATGCTTGTATGTATTGAATCTCTTAAAAGATGAGGGGGGGGGAAATATGCGCTCACCGAGAGGGCATCGTCAGCACGAGACCACCACCAGGCACCTTACTGAGATGTGGAGAGCTTCGCGGCCGGAACGAAGCCTCCCCTCTCCGCCGGCCAAGAATGGAAAACGCGCTTTCCGATCGCTCAAGGTTGCGCTGACATTGTATAGTTCTAGCGTCTAGGAAAAAGCTTAAACAGGTGCGAGGGTGGCACGCATAGCGTGGGAAGCTAGCCGCCGGAATAGCTATCTCAAGTACTGCTGCTGGCGAGGGCGAAATACCTTCGTGTAATTATAATAACCCTAATAGGACTTCTTTCAAAAAAAAGAAAAGGAAACGGCTCAGAAGGCTATACTACGAGAGCTATGACTGATACTTTTCTATATATATATGTATTCATCTCATCTATGGGATCGCATACGCGCCCTGTTGCCTTGTCTCTGCGTGTAGTAGTTAAGAGAGCCAGTTTAAGGGCGGAGAAGAAGGAAGGAGAGGAAAGCAATATTGCAGCGCCGTGGTTTTAAAGCGCAACCGTGGTAGGGAAACGGAAGGCGATATAAGCATGCGTGTCCATGGTACGCACACGACAAACTGCCTTACAATATTTAGACTTGAGGGGAAGCTTCGTTAACAAACTATAACACGGCAATCAGCACTCGAATATAATTATAACCCTAATAATAATTGTAAATATTCATCTCATCTATAGGATCTAAAGCGCGCGCTGTTTCTTTGTCTCTGCGTGTAGTAGTTAAGAGAGACAGTTTAAGGGCGGAGAAGAGGGAAGGAAAGGAAAGTGGCTGAAGCAAACTTGCAGCGCCGTGGTTTTAAAGCGCAACCGTGGTAGTGAAACGGAAGGCGATATAAGCGTGCGTGGCCATGATACGTACACGACAAACTGCCTTAAAATATTTAGACTTGAGGGGAAGCTTCGTTAACAAACTATAACACGGCAATCAGCACTCGAATACTACGAGAGAAATTATTGAGACGTGGAAAATTCCCTTGAAATAAATCTGGTTTGCGAGATAAATGCTCTTCCAGGCTGCAACAAAAAAGATCAGTTTTGGCCCCCGGCGACATTGTATTTAGTAAATATTAGTATTTAGGAAAAGTGACTATTTCATTCGAGGACTGAATGGAATAGGACAATATTGTGTTCCTTTAGTAGAAGGAAGGGTTCAAGTTGCACAACGAAAGAAATAAACTGGCACAAATTTGACATGCATTTCTGTGGAAAAAAAAAGAAAGAAGAGAGAAAAAAAAAGACGGCGGGTCTTGCCGTCGAGGCAGTCGTGTCTTTCTATAAACGTCTTCCTTTTTGTATGCGTGTTCTGGCAAAAAAAGAAAAGCATCAAGCTTCCTCAGTTGCCTGATAACAGTCGGCACTAATGTTACTATTTGTGGTAAGCGAAATGTTCAATTCAATACGTGGATCAGTTTTAAGTGTTTTACGCGACGACTGTTATTGCTATATTTAGCTGTACATCTGTAATACCACCGTTTTCATTGGACCTGTTTGCACATTTTCTTTGTTATACTTTTCTTATTACGTTTATTTCGGTGCCTTCAAGTGAGTCGTTTCTGATCCCGGCTTTTGCACACGTTCTGCCTTTCTTTCCCTTTTATTATTTACGATACGACTTAGGCACCTTGGCTTGCAATCTCCCTTTTTTGTTTTGACATTTCTTGTGCAATTACCTTGCACGACTACCTACGGTGCTCATTCCCGTGCGCCTGCATTGCATCATATCAGATATATGCGATACATGACTTGGCACGATAATAACTAAGCACGTGTCCGCGGGCCCCCTGTCATACCTGTTTAGCTTATGAAGGGAGATATTTTCGTAAGCCACGCATTCCTGACTAAAGCCAGACCCCAGCCACAACGTCAAAATAAATGACGTTGGCTTTATAGCCTGTTGGCTTTACATACAGGTTCTCCCACATAACATGAGCCAAAGTTTTAAAAATGAAAGGCACTCCGGACGCGAGTTGCACCGAACGCGTAATGTTGGTACTGGCCTAGAGGTACTCAGGCTATTTTTTATTTTCCCCTTAACAAACGGATTAGTTATGTTTAATGAATTAACTTTTTAAGTATTGGCTGCAGACTCCAAGTGTGATACGCAAATATGTAGGGCACCTTGAGAAACCTCTCAATAAATTGTTTACAACACGGTATATCTCACCTGGTCCTTTTTTCCGTGTCCCAATGAAAGCCCGCGAAATATGAAAAAAAAATACCACGTGACGGAGCACTTGCGCACTGTTACTGTGCTGCTCTCAATCGTGCGATGGATAAACAAGGTCGGCTGCAGCGAGACTGGCCCGCGACAGGGCGTTATGCCTGGTGTAGGTATTAGGGGCATGCGGCTCTTAGCGCACGACGGTGCAAATGCGTGCTGCTGACCGAGCGTTGCCGACTTTGTTCATCCATCGCACGCTTGAGAGCAGCACAATAACAGTGCGCAAGCGCCCCGTCACGTGGTATTTTTTCATATTTCGCGGGGCTTTTGAACGCGGAAATAAGAATCACGTGAGATATATCGTGTTGGCAACAATTTATTGAGAAGTTTCTCAAGGCGCTCTACAGCTTAGCGGATCACACTTGGGGTCTACAGCCAATAGTTAAAAAGTTGATTCATCAAACATAACTAATCCGTTAGTTAAGGGGAAAATAAAAAAAAATAGCCTGAGTAACTCTAGGCCAGTGCCAACATTATGCATTCGATTCAACTCGCGTCCGGAGTGCCTTTCAATTTTGAAACTTTGGCTCAAGTTACGTGGGACAACCTGTATATTGTTACGCTGCGCGGCGGAGCCATGGCAGACCGCTCTGCCTCTTCGACGACATCCGTGTGAACGTGTACCCCGGCGTGAGTCTCCAGCTTCCGATAGCAGTCTTCCTCCATCTCCGAACGGCTATCGCCGCTCGCCATCGCCTTACCGTCTCTCACTTTCACCACCATCCCAGCTGGGAAACTAGCTAGTGCGACCGATGGATGTAAGGTCGTGGGAGGGTCACGTAGTTCTCCGCCTGTCGCCATCCTCAAAAACAAAGTGTGTGTTCGTGTTGATGCTTTAAATAGTGATGCCTTAGTGGATACCGGTGCTGCAGTTTCAGTAATTAGTGTTTTGTTTAAAAGTCGCCTTGGACACAAAGTTATGTTCGTGTGGGACCAAAAGAGTACTTTTCGGGGAGTTGAGGGCGAACCCCGGCGGCCCGTTGGTGTTTGCTCTGCTATAATGGGTGCTGGTGGACAAGGTTTTCCAAATTCAATTTGTTGTTTTGGAACACACCACTCACAATATGATCCTTGGGACTGACTTTCTTGGTGAATGTGGTGAGATTTTAGACTGTGGGGCTGGTGAAATTTCTCTTCGAAGTCACCTGATGACCCCCATACTAGCAGTATCTGACGGGGACAAGCAGGGAGTATTTTCTGTGTCCCATGATGTCCTTTTACCTGCCCAGACTTGCCCTCCGTATCGCTGTCGTGGTTTATTGAGCCGTACTCCCTACCATGTTGGAGAAAAATATACTGCTTCATCGATACAATATAGAATGTGTAGATGGTCATGCTTACGTGTGAGCGGTGAACACATCTTTGGAGCAAGTTTTACTGCCGACAGGGCTCAAGCTGGCCACCTTTGACTCAGAAGCGACTGTCAGTATTGATGCCGTTGACGCTTCTACCGACGCGAGGGCAGCAAATCGTGGCTACTTCGTGGAATTCTACCGCATGACGAACAAGTCGCTATCCTCTTCAGAGCGGAATGAACTGCAAAAGGTGCTGGTCTGCTATGCGCCACTATTCGATTTCGCGCAAGACGGGCGTACAATTTCGCTTCCTGACTCGCGCACGCAACACCGCATAAACACGGGTCAAGCAATGCCTTTTCGACAGAAGCCGTACCGCGTGTCTCCTGCAGAACGAAAAGTAATCGACAAGCAAGTTCAAGAGATGCTGCGGAAAGGCATTGTCCAGGAGTCTTGCAGTCCCTGAGCAGCTGCAGTGATGCTAGTTACGAAAAAGGACAATCGTTGGAGATTCTATGTTGATTATCGACGACTTAACGCAGCCACAAATAACGACGTATACCCTCTGCCACGCATCGACGATGCTATCGATTGACTTCATGCAGCCTACTTTTCGTCCGTTGGCTTACGATCGGAATACTGGCAAATACCGATGCTCCCGGCAGATAAAGAGAAAACTGCCTTTATGACCCCAAATTGAGTCTTCGAGTTCAATGTCATGCCTTTCGGTTTATGCAGTGCGCGAGCAACCTTTGAATGGTTTATGGACACCGTGCTACGCGTATTGAAATGGGAGATCCGCATGTGCTATCTCGATGATGTAATCATTTTTGGCAAAACACTTGAATAGAGTCAGCGACTTGGCGTCGTACTGGGTCACATACAAAACGCGGGAACTTCGGTGAACGTCAGACTCTTGTGCTTGGTTTTCTTGTCGACAAAGATGGCATGCGAGCGACCTGGCACTGAAAAGATTGCTGCAGTGCGCGACTTTAGACAACCGCAGACTGCGAAAGACCTCAGAAGTTTTCTTGGCCTGTGTTCGTATTTCTGCCGGTTTATAAAGAACTTCGCCCAACTTGCTCACCCGCTCACTTGCCTCCTTCAGTGAACAAGGACAATCCATACGTATGGACCATAGAGTGCGAGGACGCGTTTCGTCAGCTGATGTATTTGCTAACTTCTGGGCCAGTCTTGCGCCATTTCGATCCAGAGGCCATGACTGAGCTGCACACTGATGCTAGCGGTGTGGGCGTTGGCGCCGTCCTCGTTCAACTTCATCATGGGTGCCAACACGTCGTTGCGTACGCAAGTCGGACACTGACGAGAGCGGAGCGAAATTACACTGTCACCGAATTGGAATGCCTCGCAGTAGTCGTCGCCATCCAGAAGTTTCTGCCATATCTCTAGGGTCGCCATTTCAAGGTACTGACGGATCATCATTCCCTTTGCTGGCTTGTATTGCGGGATACTTCGGGACGACTGGCACGTTGGGCGTTACGCCTTCAAGAACACAACTTTCCTGTCGGTTACAACAGTGGTCGGTGTCATACCGATGCCGACTGCTTGTCTCATATCCCGTCCCCACGCTCCACCGCTCTAACGACGACGACTTCGACGACTACCTTGTCAGCATTACCGAGTTTTCTGACGTCAGTACCTTTAAATGGGAACAACGTCGCGATCCTACGCTGATAGCCCTATTGGAGGCTGCCCGCACTTCAGGTCAGACCACGGCATTTACACTATGTGACGGCCTGCATTACAAAAAGAACTACTATGCTGACGGCGCTTCGTTGTTACAAATCGTTCCCGAACGCCTGCGTACTGAGATCCTTCGCGCCATGCATGATGACATCACATCGGGTCATTTCGGCTTTGCTCGCACGCTTCATCGCACGCTTTTACTGGCCGAAGCTATGGAAGAGCACAAGACAGCATATTGCCAGTTGTCCAGGTTGCCAATGTCATAAGAAGCCGGCGACGCCTCCTGCAGGCTTTTTACAACCAGTGAAACCACCTACTTTGCCATTTGAAAAAAGTTGGTATAAACTTGCTCGGCCCCTTTCCCAAGAGCTCTACCAGCCATCGCTGGATTATTGTGTGCGTCGACTACTTGACGCGCTATACTAAGACTGCGGCCCCTACCTGTGCTACCGCCGCTGATGTGTCGCCAATTTCTGCTTCGTTCGGTCATCCTGCGCCACAGTGCTCCACCTGTTGTTATAAGTGACCGTGGACGGCAATTCACCGCCGACGTCGTTGAAGATCTGCTGCGCCTTTGTGGCTCTACTTATCGCCATTCAACGCCATACTACACACCAAGATATGGCCTCACCGAACGCACGAACCGTACGCTTACCAACATGTTACTGTGCGTCTCAGCTGATCACAAGAATTGGGATGATGTGCCTACCCTTCATCACGTACGCATGCAATACAGCCAAGCATGAAGTAACTGGGTATGCGCCTTTCTATCTGTTGAATGCTCGCAGTCCCCAAACATTCTTGGACACAATTTTGCAGTCAACACTGAACGAAGACACATCCATTACACAGATATTGTGTCATGCCGAAGAAGCGCATCGGCTTGCTCGCCTAAGAACACTCACTTCGGAAGTTTCAACCAAGGCACGCTGTGACTCCTCACATATACCTGTCAGTTTTCTTCCAGCTAAGCGATCACGTTCTACTGTGGACACCTTTACGGAAGAAAGGCCTGTATCGCAAGTTTATCTCAACCTATAGCGGACCATTTGTGATAATCAACCGATTAAGTGACGTCAACTACGTCATAGCAAAACTAACCTCCAATAATCGCCGGTCGCTGAAGACACAAGTGGTTCATGCTGCCCGCCTGAAGCGCTACCATGATAGGGTTCCCGAATCAAGCGCTACCAATCGTGGTTTCCTAACAGGGCTCGGCGAGCTTCGTCTGCGCGGGAGGAGGATGTTACGCTGCGCGGCGGAGCCATGAAGAAGAAGAAGAAGAAGTAGAAGAAGAAGAAGAAGAAGAAGAAGAAGAAGAAGAAGAAGAAGAAGAAGAAGAAGAAGAAGAAGAAGAAGAAATGCCTGACTGCCTGCGATCTCGTCTCTACGCCCCCTCCACCAAGTTCATCATAGCAAAAGTAGAGAAGTAAACTAAGGAAATTGAGTTGAGCACGCAAATCCCAGCAGTGGACTCCAACCTGCTCCAGCTGTGGGAAGCTCGTAGAAGCCTTATCCGTAGATGGAAAAAACAGAAACGGAAAAAAAAATCATGGGGTTTTACGTGCCAAAACCACTTTCTAGTTATGAGGCACGCTGTAGTGGAGGACTTCGGAAATTTCGACCACCTGGGGTTCTTTAACGTGCACCTAAATATAAGTACACGGGTGTTTTCGCATTTCGCCTCCATCGAAATGCGGCCGCCGTGGCCGGGATTCGATCCCGCGACCTCGTGCTCAGCAGCCCAACACCATAGCCACTGAGCAACTATACGGCGGGTAAAACAGAAACGGAATAGGGTCCTGAAAAAACGCATTGCGCAGCTGACCAAGCAAGCCGAAGAATACGCCGACCTATTAGGAAGGCAAACCAGATATGCGAAAGACTTCAGGCAAGTCTAAGCAACCGCAAGACATGGGACATCCTCAAGTCGCTGTTAAACACTATGGAATCAAAAAACAAGTCAAGAAAGAGCCTGACGAAGCTCCTCCATAATTATGGAGGCTCAGAAGACGAAATGTCTGAAGAACTAAAGAAGAAGCTGACAGGAGGCACACAAGCCACATCAACTCCTGAAACGCATCTAGATTACACAGTGAACATAAATAAGGAACTCGATCGCCCATTCACACAGGCAGAAATGGAAGCGGCACTGGGAAAGCTCACTCGAAACACATTCCCAGGTAGAGACCGCAGAAACTACAAAATACTTCGAAACCTAAGCAAGAACGTGGCATAACACCTCCTCCATAACACAATCAACGAAAGGTGGGAAAGTGGAACGATTCCAGCAATCTGGAAACACGCGGAGATTATCATGGTCCCGAAGCCAAACAAGCCACTGGGCATAGGAAACATGCGACCTATATCCTTAACATCATGCGCAAGCAAGCTGTACGAGTATATGGTCCTTAACAACTAACTCCATACATGGAAGTAAACGGGTACATGCCCGACACCATGTATGGATTTAGCCCCCACTTATCCACGGAAAACATCTTGATGCAACTGAAGGAGGACGTCATTTATGATCTAGGTAAGCACAGCAAGAGCGCAATCCTGGCCATGGACGTGAAAGGAGCCTTTGACAATGTCTCTCACGAAGCAGTGTTGAAGAATCTCCAGGACACGCACTGTGGCGAAAGAACATACCGCTACATACAAAACTTCCTCACCAGCAGAAAAACGACAGTTGCCCTGGGCAGCCTGAAATCGGACAAGATTGAAATGGCGAGAAAAGGAACTTCGCAAGGCTCTGTCATCTCTCATCTCCTTTTTAATATAGGCATGCTGAAATTACCGAATACATTGAAAGGAATACAGGCGATAAGACACGCCCTCTATGCAGGTGCCATTACCATCTGGACGGCAGGCGGATCCCCAGGAACTCAACAGGATGCACTTCAAGAAGCGGTGGATCGTACAGAAACCTACCTCAAGGCTTGTGGGCCTGCCTGCGCGCCAGAAAAATCGGAGCTTCTCATACTAAAAGTGAGAACCAGAGGAAGGTCGCCAGAAGGTGAAATCCCAGGACAAGAACTGTGCCTGAATAGGATGCAAATCCATAAAGTGGAGCCGCTCAGAATCCCCGGCCTACATATACACAAGGACGGATCTGGTGCTGCCACCCTACCCAAACTGAAGGAAACTGTCACGCGAGTAGCACACTTGGTACGACGGGTAGCAAACAGAAGACACGGTTTGAAAGAACAGGACGCAGTCAGAATCATCCAAGGCCTCATCATCAGCAGAATCACCTACGGCACCCCTTATTTAGACCTCAAGAATTAGGAAATCGCAAAAGTGAACGCCCTCATCCGGAAGACCATCAAGATTGCCATAGAAATCTCCGAACGCGCCTCCACAGGACGACTGCTCCGCTTAGGTCTCAGAACACTTGGGAGGAGTTAGTCGAACCACACAAAGTCAACCAACTTGAACGTCTCACACTCACTGAAACAGATATATAGGGCAACACTCAGAAGGTTAGGGTATACTGAAGGTATGCAATGGCGCGGCGAGAAAAGGATGATTCCAGAGACAATTCGAGAGTGCATTTCTGTAGCCCCTTTTCCAAGAAATATGCATCCAACCCACTATGAAGGGACAAGAAAAGCTAGAATAGAGACTCTGTGAAAACCTACGGCCCAAATCCGGACACACGATATACCGATGCAGCGAAATATTCGGAAGCTCCAGCGCATGCTGTCAGCGTTGTTGACAGCAAGGGCAAGGAGAGAGCGGCAGCTAGCATATTAACAAGAGCAATAGATACGGCTGAAGAAACAGCAATAGCCCTGGCCATCTCAACCTGCGGGGATGGAGCAACACTACTCACTGATGCACAAGTGGATTGCAGAAATTTTCAGAAAGGAAGAATCGCCAGGAAAGCCCTACAAATCCTCACAACCACAGCAAACAATGAAGCACCTACCATATATATATATATATATATATATATATATATATATATATATATATATATATATATATATATATATATAGGGGTTTTCTTCAAAGTTCAGCACGCTGGACCCGACGTAAAATACGCAGGAAAGAGACGACGAACTTTTTGGGAGATTTCTTTTTCTTACTTAACGTTTTCGGCTGGTGGACCAGCCTTCGACGAAGGCTGGTCCACCAGCCGAAAACGTTAAGTAAGAAAAAGAAATCTCCCAAAAAGTTCGTCGTCTCTTTCCTGCGTATATATATATATATATATATATATATATATATATATATATATATATATATATATATATATATATATATTGTTTAGACTCCTGGCCACGAGTCTCTGCTGGGGAATGAGGCAGCCGACACCTCCGCCCTAGTTCACGTTCCCCGAGCTTTCTCACAGGAAAGCGCTAAGGAGGAAAAATTAAGTCCGAAAAAAATACACCGATATTTTGCAATACTACATGCTAGACAGAAGAACTTACCCGCCCTCCTCAACCCAGCCTAACTAGGGAAGAAGCAGTAACACTTACGAAATTGCAAAGCAATACCTTCATCCACGGTATCTTATTGCACCGAATTTCACCCTCTGAGCACTCATACATCAGCAAGTACTGTGATGTCTCAGACACCCTATGTCGTACGATATGGGGATGTGTAGGAAAACATGGCACAGTAGACATCCAAACACTAACTGAGGAGCAGTGGGAGGCCAAGCTAACAGACCGGGACCCGAAGAAACAGCACAGCCTGATCGAACAGGCACGGCAGATGCCCATAGCCGGCGGCTACCTGGAATAAGAAGGCCGCCCACTTAGGGCGCACACTGCGCTTTCTAAGAGTAAAAGTTTCCTCTCTCTCTCTCTCTCAAAAAGGGTAATCGCAGCAGGTATTAAAACGTTACCCGATCCCCTAAGGCTGAATTTGCTTGTATAATTGTGCAATACAATTAAACATGAACAGTCATTTTATTCCGATAAGTATGGGCGCTTCATTTAACGCATGATTTTCTATTTTTAATGGATGTGTGCGCATATCAATTTGTAAATACATAAGGCAACATCTCTTCTAGGAGTAAGTCCGGCAATTATCAAGACTAGAATTTTCACTTTTCGTTTGCCTCTTCCTTTTTACTGAAATATTTGCAGAATGGATACTGAGTTTTCGTAAATTATTTGCAGGTCTACTGCTGGAGTGCGTGCTGCAACAAAACGGGGCCGGTGTCTGCTATGCTTGAGCATTATGAAAAAGACTGCCCTTATCGCAGTGGACCACCACGCTACCAGAAAGAGAATGTAGAGTGTGTTCGACGCCACACGGAACTGCAACACGCTTCAGAGGCAGTTCATGAACAAAACGACCAGAATGCGCTAGAACTGAGCGGTAACTCCGCGCGTGCTATGGCAAAAAAGGGCGATCCTTTAAAAGACGGCGATGCGGAGCACGCTGATGACCCTGTCGAAGACAACAGCGCTGTTGGCAGCATCAAGGTATCTCATTCGATCGAACTTTCCACAACTCACAGTGAACCACGGGAAGAGATGCGCACTTCAATCCATATCAGCGTGAATACAAGCGCCCTTCATGAGCCCGCCACTTTGGGATTCGTGGATAACGATTCCAGTAGCACGCAATCGAGAAAGGCGGCGGAAGAAGGAGCACACGTACGTACGCGGATAATTTTCAAAAGTGAGCATGCTCATGACGACGTCCAAGGTATTCAGCAGTCGAACACCAAGCGAGGAACTAACGGTAAAGCCAATGAAGGAGAGTGCACTGACGCCGACAACGGTGGCCACGTAGACGAAACTGCCACTTTTCGGGCCCGTCCGCGAGTACAGAGTAGCGCTGGTTGCACGAGCACCGAAAGCTGCAAACAAGACACGCACGTGAAAGGAAAGGAAGCGTCGGGCGAGCATTCAAAGAACGCAGTGCCACTGCTTTTGCGCGATATGCCCGAAACAAAGACCGGCCACATAGGTACCTTGCATTCTTTGAAACTTGACTTAGAGACCGCTCTAGCAGCTACGAAAGAATGTATTGAGAAACACCCAGAAGATGTTGCTTCTCTGCGTAAACACGAGGAAAAAATCAGAGAGTGCATCTGTGAAGTCGTTAACGCTTGCAAAGTATTATTGCAAGCCTCTCTTAAAGCGTCCGAGTCGTGCGAATGGTACGTGAGGAACTACGATCAAGTCAAGAAGAAGACATTGCAGCACGAGTGTTGTTCAGTGGGAAGTTCCTCACCGTTTTATCTCCGTGGATACAACATCAAGCCAAGCGTCCTTCTCCTTAAGAGGAAGGGCATCATTGAGTTTCACGCCGAATTGACTTTGTATAAGGGACTGTACGATGACTTTGTAAGATGGCCTTTCCAAGAGAGCTGCAAGCTTACCCTACTGCACCCTTCTGACGTCACTAAAGACATCGTCTTCTGTATGACTGGTGTCAATGAGCCGGGGTATATAGCGTACTTGAAACCAAGAGGCATGAAGAATGTGAGCGTTCATGCCAACGAGCACCGCTCACTCAAGGAAATAGAAGAGGAAGGCTTTGCGTCCGATAACACGCTCCACTTTAGGTTCGAGGTTTCGAGGGTGTGACACGACAGAGCGTTTCCACTAGCCAACACCTTATGTCACTCCCTGCTCAAAGTGTATATGAAGTGAAACTCAAGTTTCGGCGCGGCCTGATTCAAGTGCTTAGCGCGAGAGCTCATGCAAGAATCGAAGAAAAATGTTTGTTAACCGAGAAATAAAGTTGCTGGGCATTTTTACGCTGGATTGACGCGTGACCAAAATAGGGCCGCTTAATAAAAAAAAGTATTTTTAGGCTTACATTATTTTTCATTGTTTTGCATTTATACGGCGTTTGTCTCTGAGCACGATGCCGTGGCTTTAATCTCCAGCTGCGGTGACCAGCATTCCGATAGGGGCGGAATAAGAAGTGAACTGATTTGTCACTGATGTATCAGGTGTATTCGTTTGGGCTGAGCGCATTTTTTTCAATTGTGGCAGATAACACAATTATATTCATTGAGTTGGATTACTCGGAGAGGCGGATATAATTTGCACTAGAAATGCAAATGCATAATAGAATAATTAATAAAAGTTAACTTATTAAGTTTAGGACTAATTACTTTATGACAGATTGCAATTGGTATGTCCACCCAAAGTGGGCGACGAAGGGTATTGGTGTTCCACTTATTTTTGTCCTGCAATGCATTCAATATAATTTTGTTCAAACGTAAGCGGTACTCCAACAGCGCATTTAGCGCAGTTTGTCGGTGCGTATCTAGAACTTTGGTGTCACCCTTAGAACTGATTCCAACTGGGCAAGGCTTGCAAATTCACCGGCTACGATTAGTAAAATGCAAAATGTCCCGTAAGATAATTAGTTAAAAATTTTACCAGCGAAATTTTGTTAATTAGTCAATTATGCATTACAATTTATACTACAAGTAATGTCCGCTTCTTCGAGCAATCCAGCTCTAAGATTACAATTAGGCCGTCTTCCACAATCAACTTTTAAAAATTCTGTTCAGCTAAAAACATAAATATAAGAAAACACCTGATAAATAATGTGTTCGACAAAAGTCGTTAGCAAGTGCACTTACTTTGGTCCAGTGTGATCCAGACTTCTGAACTTGCTATCAGCAGAAATTTTACAGTAATTAGCGTACAAATAGTGTCAGACCAAAAGTTCCGAATCTTATAAAGACAATCTGCAGATTTCAGTCAAAAACAACAGCAAAATGGTATAGAATGCAATAATTAATTTTTGTGAGAACAATACCACCAGCGACACGAGCAAGTCATTTGCGAACTACATCTGCATCCGGTGTGGCTGTAATCGTTTTGTTATCCGGAAAACGGTGTCTTCACCACAGAGGTAGTTGCACGTACTGTCATCAGCATGAAAGGGAACGCCGGATTTTTTAGAAACACAGGGCTAAACACAGATATCCTTCTGTAAAAGTGCTAAATGAGACTAAAGGCTCAACAATTAATATTGTTGTATATGTGTTGTGGGAGATATAGAGAGATATATATAGAGAGAGTGAAAGTGATAGAGAGAGCTCTTTATTGAAAATGCAGATTGTTTAGTGAGCGTATTTTCGCCTACATGCTACTTTGCAGGGAATGGGACGAAGGAGAGGAAAGGCCCTAAAAGGAGGTGGGCAGAAGAAAAAAGGGGGAGAAATGCAGGTTGTGTGATGTTATCAGCAGCAGGGTAAATGTCCGATGCGACGAATATAGACGGTAGAAGCAAAATAAAATAAAATGAGTCTTCATGAGACGACGTGCGTGAGTCATAGTTTAGGCCGGAAACCAATTGAGTCAATATATAGAAACAACAAGTCCAAAGCTTTGCGCTGGACTCTTGGATTATTGTTATGTATCAAGTTCCTAGATTAGAACCCCTGCATAACGACGTATGGCGGTTACAAACAACCACAAGAACAACAACATCGCTGTTCCATTTCGTATTGGCGACGACTGTACCTGCTGGATATTAGCGAAAACGCTCTCCAAAAGTGGTCAAGCCCAAATGTGCTTCGTGATACACAAATTAATTGTCCTCATATTTTCGTGGGTGCTCTTAACAAGAAGGGTCTAGCATTGAATGAATCATTTGGTATTTCTTTTTTCTTTTGGTACCAATAGTGCCTTTACATTTCCTGGACATACTACCTGACGCAATATCTCTTGAAACCTGTGAGATAGAATAAATAAATAAATAAATAAATAAATAAATAAATAACTATGTTCACCTTCGGGAGACTTGGATCTTGACGTGAATTGAACTTTCGCGAGTCGATCGACTTCGTCATCAGCGACAGCAAGCAGGCCATCGGCAATTTCGTCCGTGGTAGAATTTCCAAACAGGCGTACCATGTCCTCACATGATGCCCCCTAAGTGGCTTGAAAACCCTCGTGTGGACCCCCGCTCACGCGGCTGTGCCCGGCAACGCGTCGGCTCACAGTTTGGCTCGAGATCTCGCGTGCCGAGCCTCGTCCGCGGATGCGGAAGGCGTGAATGAGGAGGAGAGACACGAGGAACCCTGCGAGACTTATTATGAAATAGCCCATCGGTATCGCTTGAGGCGTCGCGCGCTCCCACCACCGGCCAAGATGATGATGATAGCAACTTTATTGTACCGCCGGATAAGGAGGCCCCTACTCCCCGTCCCCGGCACACAGGCCTTAGGGAAGGGGGCCGGAACCTCCGCGATTAGAAGCAAGCAAAGAGGTCTTGACTCTTCGCGGCTTCTTCCGCCAGGCGGATGGCGTGTTGCTGTGGAGTAGGGTCCTCGCTCCGCAGCAGGGCTTCCCAGGCCTCTCTACAATTTATGTTTGCTTTAGCCCCTGGTGAGCTAGCGCATTCCCAGATTATGTGATCGAGGGTCCCTCTCGCCCCACAGTGTTTGCACTCATCGGTTTCTCTATCATGCCTAACATGGTATGCCCAGACCGGGTTTACGAAGTTCCCAGCTTGCAGGCGCCGCCATGCGACTGCCTCTCTATTGTTTAGACTTTTATCCGGTGGTGGCACCAGTCTCCTGCGTAGCCGATAATTTTCGACAATCTCCGTATAATTTTGCAGACGCTCGTCCATGTTCCGGCAGTCGGGCGGTTCCACAGCCACCCGGAAGTAGAGAGCTCGGGCTAACTCGTGGGCCGCCTCGTTGCCAGGAACGGACGTGTGTGCAGGGGTCCAAATTAGGCTAATTTTTCTGTTCAGCCGTCTACTGGCCAGAACCCTTGCCGCTTCCGGCGAGATCCTGCCCTTTCCAAAATTCCAGATGGCCGTTTTGCTATCGCTAATTATGAAATTTGCTTCCGTTCCCACGCAAGCAAGCGCTATCGCAACTTCTTCAGCCGTTTCCGAGTTGCGGCTTCTAATGGTGGCGGCCGATACGGGGGCACCTCGGCCGTCGACCACCGAGGCGACCGCCGCACCCGACTTGCCACTTGCCGCGTCCACGTACGCAACCGACTTGCTGTTCATTGAATCAAAGCGTTTGATTAGTGCTTCTGCTCTTTTTTCCCTCCTCTCCGTGTTGAATATGGGATGCATGTTACGAGGAAGGGGGGGAATGATTATATTTTCTCGGCAGTCCAGCGGGTTAGTTTAAGCAAGCTTCTTTCCTTCAGGCTTGGGTTAGCTTAAGCAAGCTTCTTTCCTTCAGGCCTCGTCCTTTCAGCGCGACCCTTCTAAATATGCCAAGTGCTTGCGTGGCAAAGCCCTCTAGATTTTTGATTGTCCCATCATTATATCCGTTTTCCTGTATGAAAAGTCCTAGGATTCTGATTTCGTTAACCTTTGGGACTGGTTTCCCCTCTATTTTAATGTCAAATTCCCAGCTACGCTTGCACCGGAGCGACTTTGGGTTGTAGACGAATAACTCCGATTTTTGCGGTGAGCACGACAGACCCCTACCGGCAGCATAGTGCACGACAGTATCCGCCGCCGCCTGCAGGCGCTCCTCGATGCTCGCATCGCTCCCCTGGTTGGTCCAGAGGGTGATGTCATCCGCATAAATACTGAAATTTAGCCCCTGTATGTTTCTCAGAGCTTCGGGGAGGCCCCTCATCGCCACGTTGAAGAGGAACGGGGAAAGAACCGAGCCCTGCGGCGTGCCCCTGCTTCCTAATTTCAGTGTTGGAGATTCAATATCTTGGAACTTCATGCAGGCAGTTCTGTCTGACAGAAAGTCCTTGACATAGTCGAATGTTCGCGCGCCTACCCCGATTTCTTGGAGACCGTGGAGTATCGCTTCGTGTTTAACATTATCAAAAGCCTTTGTCAAGTCCAGGCCGAGGATTACCTTGGCGTCTCTAGAACGTGAGTCGATTATGTCATGTTTTAGTCGGAGCATCACGTCCTGCGTACACATGCCCGGTCGGAAGCCGATGATCTCGTGCGGCCACAGGTCGTTCTGCTCCATAAAGTGCGTCAGTCTGGTCTGGACTACGCACTCCATCAATTTTCCCATGCATGAGGTTAGGGAAATGGGTCTTAGATTTTCTAGTTTAGGGGGTTTGCCCGGCTTTGGAATTAGGATCACGTTTGCCATCTTCCACTGGCGTGGCAGGTGGCCTTTAGTCCAAATTTCTTGCATGTACTCCGTCAGAGCGCTGATGGAGGCATCGTCCAGATTTCTTAGAATTTTGTTTGTTATCGCGTCAGGGCCTGGGGCTGATTTGGTTTTTAGTCCCAATATTACTGCCCTGACCTCCGCCTCTGTGATGGGTGCGTCGAGCTCTTCATTGGGAGCTCCGTCGTATTCCGGGAGGGGGGGTGCTATGCGTATCGCCAATGTACATGGTGATCAGTTTGTCCATAAATTCCGCGTCTGTACCCTCATACGCGTGCCTGGCTTTTGATAATCTAATTCCCGATAGGGTTTTCGAATTGGTCGGATCTAATAGGTGTCTCAGCAGACCCCACGTTTTGGAAAGGCTCATGCCCCTCTCCATCTCGTCGCCTCTGCTGCACCAATTCTGTTCGCATAATTTGATCGCGTAATTTTCAATTTCTTTGTTATGTCTAGCAATCCGCCTTCTAAGATTACGGTTCCATTTTTGCTTCTTTAGTCTGCGCTCCATGCCACGTTTTGCCTCCCACATGTGAAGCAGTTTGCTATCGATTATTTCCGGGGCATCGTCCCCTTCAATTGTCTTGGTTGCCTCTTCAACGTGACGCGCGATGACCTCCGTCCATTTCTCTATGCTTGTGATTTTCCCTATGGCAGCTTTCTCTCGTTTCTCCCTAAATAATCCCCATTCGGTGATCCTCGGTTGACGCACACGACGCGTCTCCACCCCTTTTTTAAGCATCGAGGCCAGAATGAAATGATCACTTCCGAAATTGAGCTCCGAGTTTTTCCAATTCAGATCGGTCATATTCTTTTAGAAGGTCAGGTCAGGGGAGGTGTCTGCGCACACGCTGTTACCCACCCTGGTCGGACAGCTAGGGTCCGTGTGTAGGGTGAGTCCTAGCTCGTGCGCGTCCTCCCATAGCTGCCTACCTTTTGGATCTTGTTTAGCGTAACCCCATTCCGGATGCGCTGCATTAAAGTCACCTACTATTAGTAAGGGATTAATCCCGGCTGCCTGAATAGCTTTGCGAAAGAGGGCCCTGAATCGTACCTTTCTCTGCTGTGGAGTGCTGTACAAGTTTAATAGGAACACGCTCGGTTCCTCTTTTCGTCCCGTAATAATTTCCAGAAGCACTGCCTCAATGTCTCTCGAGTTGATTTCGTGCACGATTGCCGCAATATTCCTCTTAATGAACGTAGTGACGCGAGATTTCTCACCCCTGTCACTTGAAAAAGCTTGGTATCCCGAGAGTTGTGCTGCTTTGCCCGTCTCCTGCAGGGCTATAGCTAGCGGTTTCTCATCTAATAGCGTCAAGTACTGTTGCACTAACGCTCGCTTGCGTTGGAAGCCGCGAAAGTTCCACTGCCAGATTAAAGACTCACTTTGCGCGCCTCTGGCCATGTTGGAGGTGGTCGAGTTGTTCCTCTGCTTTTAGTTGCCATTCTCCGATGGCTACTAATTCTGCCCTTTGCTTTTGTACTTCACCCGTAAGGGCTTGGATCTGGCTTTGAGTCTGCTGTATTGCTCCCATAATTTGGGCCATGAAAGAATCAAATTTAGCTTCGATTTTGGCTTCTAATCTTTTCTCTAGTGCCACCAACGGATCAACGTCTTCCCCTTTGCGTTTCATTGGGGGTGGTCTAGCCGATTCGATAATCATATTTTCCTCCTCCGGTGCCGCAGGCTGCATGGGAGTCACAGCCATAGGGACCGGGCGGGTTGGTTTCGATACCAATTTTGGTTGCGTGTTGTGGGTGGAGGGGGACCCCGTACACGCCTGTGATTTTGGTCTATGAAACTCTTGAGTGAGCTTATTAATGACCTCTTTAAGCTCCCCAACCTCTTTCCGTAATTTATCGATCTCCTCATCTTTCTTATATTTTGCCTGGGAAACCCCACTGCCAAAGCTTACATTGTTTCGGTCCCTGCTCTGCTTCCGCTTCGTAGTCCATGGGTTCGCCGGGTCCCTGGAGCTTGATCTCCCCCTTTGTCTGGATCCGGAGCGGCCCCTGGTGCGGGACCGCGAACGGCCACGCTGCTGGTGCCCTCCGGTGGTCTCCTCCAGCCTCGGAAAGGAGTCGGTTCTGAAGCGAAAGTCCTCGTTTCCGCGCCTGACCTTGGAACGACCCCTGGGATTCACCTCGGCAGTCGCTCCGGCTTGCTGCTGCTTCTGAAGTTGCTGCTGCTGTAGCATGTTGGTCTTTCGTTCCCACTGCCTCTTCTTCACCTCGTAAGGAACACGGTAGAGTTCTCTACATTTTCTGTCACCGAGCGGGTGTCCTTTCCCGCACAGTTGGCACTTGGGTTCACATAAATGGTCTTGTGGTGGTTGCTCCATGCCACAGCCACGACACTTCACATTCGCGGGGTCCGGGCAGACGTCCTCGCGGTGTCCGAGCCGCCCACAGGCGTTACAAACTTCGTACTTCTTGCGGTAGATTACGCAGCGTTGCGCCACGGGCGTAAGTCTCACCCACCGCGGCACCTCTTTGTCTTCGAACAGTATTAGAACTGTCCTCGACGTTCTTCCGAGTCGTCGTACTCCCAGGACCGGGGGATTCCCGTAGATTTGCAGCCTTTTCAAGATCTCTGCGTCGGAGAAGGACAAAGGGACTTCATGCACGACGCCTTTTCCGCAGTCCTCCGGCATAGCGACGTACGTAGTCATTTCAATTTTTTCCCCTTCGAAGACGAGGAGCTTCAAGTCCGCGTATTTTCGCTTCCTTTCCGCGCTGACGGTGGCGACGAGAATGGAATGTTGCTTCACATTCATCGAGATGACGTCCTCTCCGGCGGTGTCTGGACTGACGCCAGCCGCCTTAAGTATTACATCTGCCAAATACGCACTTCCGTATTTCATTAGACGTACGAGACCGCCGTGCGGCCTCATGACTACTTTCTCGGCGCCGTCCGGAAGTCGGGCAAATTGCCTCTCAACCGACTTAGCCGCCATCTTCCTCCCTGCGAGCTTCTCGGCGGCTCGCTGCCGTTCCATATGGCGTGCCTCGTTGTTCACTAGGGGGGCCGCTTTTCCTTTCTCCTTTCTAATGTACCATTGCCCCGGCACGTTCAATTCTTCCGGATCGATCTCCGTACCTTCTACGGTCTCCATCATAGTCTTTGAGCTGCGCCTCCACCGCCGCCGCCGCCGGTGGCTCCTCGTCGCTATCTCGAGCCTTAGGCTTAGCTCACCATGCAGCGCGTAGAACGCTTCAAAGTCTCGATATCGTGGGAAAACGAGGGCCCACCTTGGAAAAATTGATATCCTCGGTGTCCGTTCGTCGAGTGCTGTTGATTCCAGCTAGAAACCAAGACCGTCGAATCCAACTTGTGCTCGAGCGGCCGTTGTCGACGGAGCCCATCGTACGCACGTGCTCGAGCGATCGTCGTCGTCTTCAGCCCCACCGGCCAAGCAACTGGACAAAACGCAAGCGGTCGCGTTTCGGCGACTTCAGACAAACACATACCCACACCCAAAATACATTAACAAAATCACAGGGGGCAAGGAAAGCGACAAATGTAGGCTCTGTTCAGAAACAGGAACACTCACACACATAATGTGGGAATGCACCTCGCTCCCGTTCTCTCATACCCCCGTCAGCAGCGAGACTGACTGGACAGCCTGGCTCAGTTCCGGGGACGTCGACCGACAACTTGAACTGGTGGACTGGGCGGAAAAGGCCAAGCAGGCCCAGGGCCTTACTTGAGCCCAAACCCTCAGCCACGTCCCTCTTTACCCTTCCCCCTTTCAATAAAGTTTATCACCACCACCACCACCATCGACTTGCATTTGTGATTCATCAGCGCTAGAGCGACCGCAATGTACGCATTTCTGAACTAAAGGGGGGACTTAAATGTAATGTGTCTGTCCAAGCGAAGTGCTCAACAATGTGCTAGATACAACGAAGCGCTTCTTGCTCTCTGAGTGCTGTCTTCCTCATTTAGCCGCAGGTGGTCACATAGGCCGATATATTTCAGTACACGCACCATCGATGGCTTTGTGCTTCGTAGTCGCGTGAAGTCATGATAACAGGATGTTTTTTTCTGAAAGTCCTGTCATCTAACTACTTCAAGGCGGTGCGAGTGGCGAGTCTTTGACCACCTAAAGAAGTGTTGTTACACAACAGGTGCTTCGATATTGCTCTGGAATCACAGATATTGCAGTTAGCATAAGAACTGAATAAGAATTCGTGAAAGCAACGCCTTCTCCCATGTGACAGCTAAAAGTTGTCATTGCATGTATGTGTACATAGCCTGCAGCTGCCCGTTCGCGAAATCCGGTGAATCACACTAACTTAATGTGACGGTATACTGGTAAGAACACTAAGAGAGAGAGAGAGAAAGAGAGAGAGAGACAAAGAGTGAGGAGAGAACCATGTAATGAAAGGCAGAGATTTTAGCCGCCGTATAGACATCACTGACATGCTCTTCTGCGTGGGGAAGGGAATTGGGAAGAGAAAAAGAGAAGGAGAGAGGCGCAAAAAAATGGATAAGTTAAAAAAAATTGGGAACTAAGCTTGGGCAATGGGCAATTGGGCAGTGGCGTGCAATGGTAAAGTCCTTCAGTGTATGCACCGTCCTACAATGAGGTGACAGAGTACCCGCCGTGGTTGCTCAGTGGCTATGGTGTTGGGCTGCTGAGCACGAGGTCGCGGGATCGAATCCCGGCCACGGCGGCCGCATTTCGATGGGGGCGAAATGCGAAAACACCCGTGTGCTTAGATTTAGGTGCACGTTAAAGAACCCCAGGTGGTCAAAATTTCCCGAGTCCTCCACTACGGCGTGCCTCATAATCAGGAAGTGGTTTTGGCACGTAAAACCCCAAATATTATTAATGAGGTGACAGAATTCGCTTCGTGAAAGGTACATGGGGGTGACAGAGCAGAACTAAAGTTGATGCCTCGCTGCGACGGAATCAAAGTGCATCTGGCTTGCCCATGTGCTGCACGGGGTCGTCAGCCCTTTCGTTGGTGATGCTATCGCAATTCCCCATGTTGTGGCCTTTGCCACCAGACCCATGGGTGGGTGCAGTGGCGTAGCCAGAAATTTTGTTCGGGGGGGGGGGGGGGCTCACGTTAGAGCTCGGCCTCCTCCTTACAGAATTTGTCGAGGGATCAAATACATGAATAATAACTGCATCGCAATTGCCAAAGATGCTGCAAACGAATTGTTGGACGCTACACAACGTCAAGACAAGTATGTATTTATTCATAAAAGAATGTATTCGTACGTCCCAAAAATGGTGCCAGAAACAGTTGATATCAAGGCGTCCATATTTTTTGTCTATTTAATAAGTACAGAGAATATCACACGAACTTTACAACTATATCATTTGGAAACCAGCAAATCGGTGCATGCCGCTGATAGGATAAGTGTAAAGGCCATGACAGGCAATGGTAGCGTGCAAGCGTAGCGTGCCCCACCGCTGCCGAGTTGTTGCGACGCCAGTTTATCGAAGTTCGACCGGCGTTACCATTGGGTAGCGTGGCGTTGTCGGTGGGCTGCAGGCATCCGGTAGACCATAGCGACCAGGCAAGGACAAGAAGATTTCTTGTGCGAAACTTGCACGTTTTATTCAAAAATTGGTGAAAGATGATAAGAAGAGAATGAAGTGTAAAAGTACATTTCGGAGCCCCTTTAAATAAGCTCTCTAAAATCGTGGGCGGGATCTTGCTCACGTCTACGTCACGTGACAGGCACTGAGTCTGGTTTGTGGATGGGCGTCTCCCACTTTCAGTGAGCCGGTACGGGCCCGCCTCCGCAGGTACCAAGCCCCCAAGTCCGGGATTGGAGGCGCTCATCCTTTCTTTAGGCGACGCTGGTTCGCGGAAAGGGCGCCTGGTCCATTCTCCCAGTTGACGTGGTAAGCCCTCGTCGTGGCTTTGCAGCTGCTCTCACTTTCAGTGAGCCTGTAGGTCCGGGAGGGGTAGCTTGATCCTTTCTTCTAGGCGACGTTGGTTCGCGGAAGATCTCCTGCAGAGCTTGATAGTTCGTGGAAAGGGCGCCTGGTTGTGGATAGGCGGCTGATCCATTGTCCCAGTTGACGTCTTCACGAGCGTGTCTCCGCTGGCGGCAGTCCGGGGGTCCTGTCTAGTTCGCGGAAAGGGTGCACAAACACAAAGGGGCCTGTGAACACTTCGGGGCGTCCGCCAGACCGGCATCCACTCGAGATAACCATAGCGAATTAGGAATTCACCCTTCGTTTCCATGAGGCATGGTGGTCGAGCATCCCTTTTGCACGGGGTGCTACACGCCAGTCGTAACACCGGTCGCGAGTATCGCCAGCAGCGGCCTTCAAAATCTCAACAAACCGATGCACAGTGTCACGCGAATCAATTCGCGCAGGTCGTGCACCTGCCGTGGTTGCTCAGTGGCTATGGTGTTGGGCTGCTGAACACGAGGTCGTGGGATCGCATCCTGGTTACGGCGGCCGCATTTCGATGGGGGCGAAATGCGAAAACACCCGTGTACTTATATTTAGGTGCACGTTAAAGAACCCCAGGTGGTCGAAATTTTCGGAGTGCCCCACTACGGCGTGCCTCATAATCAGGAAGTGGTTCTGGCACGTAAAACCAAATAATTTTTTTTAACCCCTGGCGCAAATTGCATTTTCTTTACTCTCTTTAAAGGGAAGCTGAAGCGGTTTTCAAATTCCATGAATTGCTGGGGTTGGAAAGAACAGACCTATTAATTTACGGTTCTAAATTGTTTTCCTTCGTTTTGTTAATATAAGGGGCGGAAATCGCTTTCTAGCCCCCGTCGCTTACCGGAGTGCTGGGTGAGGAGGATGCTGGAGGAGAGAACCAGCGAGAGTGACGTCATTCCCGGGGAGCGTGCCGGCGTTTTTCTTTCCGTCCTGCGCTTTACTAAACGACGCTTCGAGAGATCTGCCGCCGCTGACGTTTGTTTTCTTTTGCGATTTTCGTGAACTGTGCTTCCTTTCTGTGCTGCGTGAGTGTCTAAAGCCAAGGGCGCCCAACACGCCCTCGTTCTGTGCAGCATTCGGCTGTGCGAACACAGGCGGGCGAGACGATGTGGTGTTTCACATGTTCCCGGAGGACAAGAAGCTTGCAGCCCAGTGGGTCAGTGCGGTGAGGAGAGAGAATTTCGTGCCGACGAAATCAACTGTGCTGTGCTTGGACCATTTCCGCGACAGGGATTATCATCAGAGCTTGACAACGATGCGGGCAATCGGTATTCCAATTGCGGTACCCACATTGATGCACTCGAGAGGAGGAGGAAATAACTTTATATAGTCCTGAGGAACCCCTCCCCACCCACTCTTGGCTTAGTGGTTGGTAGGGGTCGCGGGCCGCACCCACATTGGGGCGGGAAGCCCGTGAGCCTCCGCCCTTTCGTGAGCCCTCTGGACGGCCCGGAGCTGGGTCTGCTGGTCGTCGCTTCGCAGGGCGTCCACCCAGTCTTCTTTGCTGAACACGGTGCCGATTAACGCGGAGCATTGCCAGAGCATGTGCGATAGCGAGCAGTACGATTCGCCGCAATCCGGACATTGCGGCTCTACGTCGGGTGAATAAAGGCTCTCGAGGGGAACGACCTTGTTTGAAGCATTCTGAATATAGATGACTGTGGTCTAGTGAGTTTAGCGTGGGGGAGCGGGAAGGTCCTCCTCGACAGCTGATAGTGCGTTGTTATTTCGTTCAAGGTGAACAGCGGGTCTCGGTGCTCCCCTCCCTCCCCGGCACTTCGCTCGCCACGATCGCCGCGGTGCGTGAGTCCTCGCGCGCGTCCGTGCGCCAGCTCGTTGGCGTTGGGAAAGCCAGGGTGCACGTCGGCCCCCATGTGGGCTGGAAACCATTTGAGGATGTGACTACCCGCGGCTCCCTCGCTGCCGAGGACGGCGGCCGCTTCCCGCGATATCGAGCCCGAGGCGAATGCTCTGGCCGCCGATCGCGAATCTGTGTATACGTAAGGACGTTCGGGGTCCCTCATTGCCATGGCTATTGCCACCTGTTCGGCCACCTCGGACGTTACCCCCTTGACCGATGCTGCGTTAATAATCGTACCATGCCAGCGTATCGAGACGGCCGCGTACCGGTCGCTGCGCCCATACTGGGCCGCGTCTACAAATGCCTCCAGTCCCGAGCAGTTGGCGGTCGATTTCAGCAGTGCTCGGGCCCTCGCCTTTCGGCGCTCCTCGTTGAATTGCGGGTGGACGTTTCTCGGAAGCGGTTCTGCCTTGAAATTGCCTTGCCAAAATGCCGTTCAACCTTGCCTAGCGACATTAGACGTACGGTTGCAGTTACCGTAACGTTACCGTGTTTACCAAACGGCGGTGCTAAAACTGCCTAATATCTGTGTGTCAACACTAGCATGCAGCACGCATACCGATCCTTGATCGAGCCACAATCGCAAAGTCTCCGAACCATAGTCTGAATATTGCACATATAATCCCACTGGCCATACCGATCTGGATGTGTATGATAAGCAACTTCCATGACTGTACCTCGCAGCAGTGTATGTGTGCGCTTTGAAACGCGGTACTTATGTTCGCGATCGTGTATCAACACGCAAAAAACAACCGAACTTTAGACAAGAAGCGGCAAGGTGCTTGAAATCGCGGAATTGCACCCGTGTTTACAATCTAACGAGAAGTTAGTGCTTCGGCATTCTTCCAGCAGCAAGTTCCCAGTGACAGTTTAACGAGTTTTTTCTCCTGTCATTGCAACGTGCAGCTACATGAAAAAACATACGTACCAGCTAATATTTCGAATGCGCGAGGAGGTGCACACATCGTTCGCGCTATTGGCACGCTCAACATCGTCGTTGCCGCCATCGTTTTCTGTATTGGCTGTCGGTTCAAACATGTAAGGCGAAAATACAAGCTGTCCGAGACAGCGAGAACGTTCCATAATGCCTACAACTCATATGTGAAGCCAGACCAGAACAGCGTGCTACGCTCTGAAACGGCGGTGCCGACCGGTGATCCCCGTGAATGACGTCACAGCGGTCCCGACCAATCACGGGCAACAGCGGCGTTCGCGCGTCCCTGAGGCGCTGGTGCGCGTTTTCTTGCAAAAAACAGCCGCTTGCGTTTGTTTCCGCCCGTTTTACAATAGATATTCGTGTTCAATGGACTACAAACTGTAGAATGCCGAAGTAAACTCATTTTTTTCGAAAAGTGTTTCAGCTTCCCTTTAACACGTCCCTTCCAGGACCTTCACTGTACAAGGCTGTGTACAGTACATGGGTTCCGGCAGAACAGAGTCACACAAAGCCTTGCACAACTTTTTCTTTTTGACTGTAGATAAGTATTCATTTAAAACCTCGTTTTGAGGAATCATACACTTGCGACAACTTCTCTAAAAGAACTAAAAATACTTCCCGAGGGTGTTTCGGTTGCAACAACAAGTCTGGCAACGCGCGGCCGAGCCTTACTTGGCATACAGTGCGCAAAAAAAGGGTCGCTGATGTCATGAAGGAACAAAAATCTGTTGAAAATCTGCCGCAAAAAAGTTGTACCAGGCCCCAGTCTACCATTCTTAACTCCTCTGAACAAATTCGTTCGGCTGCACCTTTACCATTGCGCAGCCCACACCAAAATGGCGAAAATTCGGTGTAGCTTCTGTACGTTGAGTCTTGCACAATGTAACACTTGCATCACGTACCAGAGCCTACTAATGAAGAACAGGTTGCACAAGGCGGCTCTAGCAAAAACCGATAAGCCCGTTCCTTTCCATCTTTCCGCTTTTCCACGCGTATCATGCGTCTGCGCTGTCCAACATGTCTCGCTATCACGATAGCATTCGAGAGGTGCTCCCAAGTGCTTCGTTGGGGTCGTCACCCAGGACACGTTTGCAAAATGGTCAGGCGCCCATTGCCATGCTCCGTGCCAGAGCCCCAGTGACTTGGCTAAGTTCACTTTGCTACCTGAGACTTTGCAGAAATCCGCCAAACATTCAATAGCCTCAGATACAGCTTTCTGACTCGTTGAAAAAACCGCACCATCATCCACATATGCCAGCAGCTTGACTTCCGCTGCTTGCAACCGAAAACCAGGAATTGTCTCTTTTTTCATGTTGCTTAAGCACATCGCCTCTATGCAAATGCAAAACAAAAGAGGACTGAGGGGGCAGCCCTGGCATATCAAACGCTGCACGCTAATAGGGGACCCCAGACTCTCGTTAACGATCAGTCTCGTCGTGCAGTTCCGATACGCCAGGGCCACACTCTCTCGAATAACAGAACCAACATCAACATGGTTTTGTATGCAATGATACATTTCATGCGCGACACAGTCGAACGCTTTTTCAAGGTCTAGCTGCAAGCTGGCCACGCGGCTATTTGTAATATCACACCACTCCAGCACGCGTATTGCTGTGTGAATATTAGTCGTAATAGATCCATAATAATATAATAATATCCCGCACGTTTGATGCGGTTCCAACGATTTCCTGGATTCCTGACTGTAATTTTCGCGCTAAAACCTTCTCATAAATTTCATGATCCACATTTGTGAGTGCAATTGGCCGGTACGCCGTTACTTGTCGTTACTTCTCTGTTTCGTGAGTATTGGGGATTAAGACAGCGTGTGATTTTGCAAAAGACGGAGGCAATTCATTAATTTTGGAAGCTTCATTAAACACGACCGTCAATACTGACGCGATTCCGCGCTTAAAAGCTTTGTAAAACACCGCGCTTAGCCTATCGGGTCCTGGCGATTTTCCAGGATTTAAATTGTCTTTCGCCGTTTCTACCTCTGATTCAGTTATTGGCAGCTATAACCTTATCTTTCTGCTCATCGTTGAGTCGCGGCAGTGCCCCAATAAATCTATCCTTAAACGGGTTTGTGTTGGCAACATGTACTGCGAACAATACCTGGTAGTACTTAAAAAACGCACGCTTAATATGTTCGTTATTATCCGATAACGCACCTCCCAATTCTGTTTTCAATGTGATTTCGCCGAACGTGGGTGTCGTCGAAACGAACGCTCGGAAATGAAATAGACCAACCAGCCGACAACGATTCAGCTTCGTAGCGCGTTTGCACCTTCGTGATATATTGACGTGCTGCAGAAAAGGAACAGGACAAAAACGAGGAATATCTAGCGTTGGCCACACTCACGCTGAGAGCAATAAATATATATATAGCGGGTTCGTCCGTGATTTGAACCCGAGAGCTCCCGCACCCAAAGCGAGAATCATATCCCTAGACCAACGAGCCTTTTTTGTTCTTTATTGCCTGCTTAGCCCAATACAGTGGAAGACAACAACTACATAATATCACATTAAAAACGCTGGCTTGTCTCTGCCTAGCGCAAGTTAGCTAAAAACACCTTAGGGTAAAGAGTTCGCCCAGAAAAACATACTAGGCTGGCTTTTCATCTTGCTGCTTGCACACATATCGTAAATATGCGATGCTTTCGTTGATGTTGTCTGTGGCTGACCTCGGGTCGACGTCCCTATTGCGCATCGATATTCTTGTTTTTCATATACTATGCATTACTCACCGTCATCTGTAGACTTCCTTGACGTCACGATTACCATTGCTGATGGACGCCTAATCACAAAACTCTACAAAAAGCCAACTGATAATCATCAATTTCTTCATTTTGAAAGCAGCCACGTGCGTCATTGTAAGACTGCGATTCCATATAGCCAGGCACAGCGCTTTAAGCGCATATGTTCCGAAGAAGGCGATTTTAATTCTTGTTGCCAGGAACTCAAAAAGAAACTTCTCAACCGTAAATATCCAGAGAAGATGATCGATGACGCGATACACCGAGCGGCAGGATATGACCGGATGGACTTTCTTAAAGGCAGAAACAAGCCCAGTGGCTCCCAGTCGGCTAATTTGATACTCACACATTCCGCATCTAACCCTAAGGTCTCAGGCATACTCCGCAAACACTATAACATTCTTACCCAAAGCGACAGGTTAAAAGCCATTTTTCCTGAGCTACCTCGTGTCGTGTATAGACGTTCGAAAAACATAGGTGACATACTAACGTCTTCAAAAATCGCCACTTCTAACCCGACCGGTTGCAGCCGCTGCAATAAACCACGTTGCAAAGTCTGCGCTCATATAACGCCTACATTGACTGCCACCAGCACAGCCAGCCAATTCATGTTCACTATTAAAGGCAGTTTCAACTGTGATTCATATAACGTAGTGTACTTGCTCGAGTGCGGCACTTGCCACATGCAATACATAGGCCAGACTGAAACACCTTTCAGGATCCGTTTTAACAACCACAGGTCACATGCCAAATCCCAACCAAATCTACCACTCTCGAAACATGTTAACATGCCGGGCCACTCATTTAATAATCTCAAAGTAACAATACTCGAATCTGGATTCCGCACCAACCATGACCGCGAGCTTCGCGAATCTTACCTGATTCACAAATTTAACACTGTCTCGTCCGGAATAAATGAAAACAAAGGAAAACTAACCTGTCTAACTTTAGATTGAGCACAAATATACACTTCCCACACAGTGTACACACATGATTTCAGCGCTTTTTTCTGTCTCTTATTTTACATGTGGCTTTTCTGACGTATGTCGCTGTGGCTCGAAGTTGTACGCTTAACATATTAATTTTTAGATAATTCGAGGTTGCACTTAGAGATGCCATGTGCTAAACATCACGCCTTTGTATCTGCATGTGTAAGTCATTTTGTTTTCACTACACATAACCATTGTAACCGCTGGCACTTACTTGAGTCATGTATCGTGAACATATCTGCATTTAATTTTTTGTATATTCCAAAATGCGTGTCATGGACAATCATTTATAATGCGCAATGATAATGATTTATGATGCGCAGTGTGTGGTCTAGCCAGTGTAGATAGCGCGCCCTCTGCTCGTGATACGGTGCCTTTAAAGCTGTGTATGTGTTGTACATGCGTTACTGTACTCTGACGAAGGCTGGTCCACCAGCCGAAAACGTTAAGTAAAAGAAGTCTTCCAAAAAGTTCGTCGTCTCTTTCCAGCGTATATATATATATATATATATATATATATATATATATATATATATATATATATATATATATATATATATATATATATATATATATATACAGCAAGATCTCCATGTGCTTGGAGTAATCGTCCATTGCATGTTAACGCACGTGACAGGAGCGATATCCCAGTCTCCGTGCCAGAAACCATGACATTTATCGCAGTTTATTCGGCTCCCGGTGTACTGACAGAACGCTGTGGCATCTTTTATCACATTTATTACACTTTGTTTATCTGTATAGAAGATAGCTGTATCGTCGTAGTATAACAATAGTGGACGGGGTTATTAAATCCCTCGTCTGTTTCTTTCTATTGACCAAACACTGTACGAAAGTGTTCTACGAAAGCATATTATATATGACTTTTCGTATCTGTGACTACGCCTCGGTACTTTATTTGTGTGATCTAGTCTTTTGTCGCGTATTTCTTTGCGTCACTAAGGGCTCGTTTTGTGGGCGTTTCGCCCATCCACATATAGTCTGTACGAGCCCGTATCACTGCCCCTCCATAATTTTCGATGTCAATAAGCTCAAGCTGTCGCCTGACATCTCGAATTGCTTTACTGCGCAGGCCGGGGGCAACGCTTTCATGGCTGATGAAGAAGTCTAACTGGACTAGCAGGTATTTTTCTCGTTTTATTTTACTGTGCTTCAAGTGTGGAAGCCCGTTCTATTGCCTTACTGTTTATATAAAGAGCGCTGAAGACGTACACCGGACAACAGAATAGAGTATGGGACACACACGGCGTTATCTTACAACTGCATTTGCTACAGCGCCGTGTGCGTGCCATCTTCTATTCTGTTGTCCGGTGCACGTCTTCAGCGCTCTTTTTAAACGATATGGAAAACCATCAACTCGCCCAATCTGCCATTCTTCTATTGCCTTAATCCTTATTTTTTTTAAACGTTCCCATCTGCCCATAATACTCTGGCGCTGTCCTTCAAGTAACTCATTTGTTTTCCATTACGTAATCCACGAAAGGTTTCTCCTCCAACAGATCGTCATTAAGTTTCCAGAGCTGCCAATTAAATGTACTTTTCCTTTTTTTCTGTATCAATCGAGAAGGACCCTAAAATGTGGTCGCTAAAGGAAACATGATTCACCGTGTAATTACTGCACAAGGGTGCAAGAGCAGTCAGTATATAAGCTCTCTCTAATCTTGCGTGGCTATTTCAAGTTGTGTGAACTGTGGGATATCTGAAAACAAGGATGCTACTTCATGTAATTTATATTCATCCGCTATTGCGCTTAAATATGTTGTACTTTTATCTGGGAGAGGTCGTTTAATTGCTCTATCTTCCTGTGCAGAAACAATTGAAATCGCCCAGTAATAGCATTAGTTTATCGCAAAGGAGGCGTTCTTCCATTTCCTCAAAAAACAGTCGCCAGTTATGTTGTTTGTTTGGTCCGTACGTGTTAATCACCCTCCAATATATTCATATAAAGGTGAAATCACAAAGAATATAACGACCTCTTTGACCGACACTTCAAGTGCTACGATATCCAGTTCATTTCCTAACAGCAGGCGGCTAAGCTGGTACTGACGTCTCCTAGACGCCAGACCTCTGACATTTATCATTGCCATGCGTAGTGCTATTCCTGATTTTAACGCCATTCTTTATAAGCTGCAATATGATGGCATCAAAGTACCTTTTTACAATTTGAAACAGTAGTTAAGTTAGTATAGGACTTACAGGGAAGCTGAACCTAGGAGTAACTCCTCGTGTGCGGTGCAATGTGCGCCATGGGCCCCTTCTATGCCCAAGGCTCTACGACACTTACAACTGAGTCCACTCAGAGTCCCCACGTCCTCCCGAAGACCCCAAACGTTGTGCTGCGCGGAGAGTCAGTGTCACGACTGTGATTTTTCCTCCGGCCGCCGCTCAACCGATAAATTCCGCCTCGGTTTCATTGATGTCCGCCTTGTGGTGAGTCCCATCGACGGTGGTTTTGTCCCTTCACCATCTTTCTCTGCCTTCTTCTCGACGCTCTCCTCCAATGGCCACTTGGTGGGCTGCCCACTGAGACTTTAGAGGATTTTCACGCAGGTCTCTTGGCTTGCCGCCACTTTTCTATCCTCTCTGGAAGGTTGACAGGCGTCTTTCGATGTGGTGCTTTTTTTCATGAGCGGATCTTTGGCACCCCGTTCGCCCGCTGGTGGTTGACGCCGTTTCTCAAAATTTGTTTTATTGGCTGACAGGGTTACCATTTGCCGGGTTGCGTTGTCATTTGATCGCTTCGTAGGTTCCTCATCGTCGGTTTCGTCCATGAGCAGCTCGGATGAATCCTCGCCACTCGAAGGTCTAACGACGGTCATGTACGTATTAGGGCATTGACTTTCTTGATGTCCGAATCTTCGGCAGTCGCTGTATTTTGGAACCCGGCAGACGCTGCCCATGTGCCCCGTTGCATGACGGCGCAGGTACATCGGCGTGCGACCCGATACAACCAGCAAAGCTCTTTCACCTGCGACGTTCATTCACATGGTGTGGTAGGTCTTCAACCTTAACGCCTGCCTTGAGACGCATGGACACCAACCTGACGGTGGACTTCTTGTCAGCGATTCCATGTGTTCGCCACCGTTCTCTGCTCATTTACGTCATTTTTTCATAAGGTAAGAAGGACACAAGCACATCATAGTCTAGGACGTTGTGCAGTGGCCAGTGCACTTTCATGGTTACATCTTAGTTTCCAGTTTCAATGACGACGCAGCGCCAACCCTTCACCTTCAATTCACTCACGGCGAGTAACTTGTTGACGGCTTCGGCATTCTTGAAGGTTACAGTCCACACGTGGCTCACCCGATACCTCTCTAAGGCGATAATCTCGGGAAGCAGCGTCATACCCGCCAGCGCGTCGGGAAAATCTTCTACTCGGTAAGGCCGCGCTTGAACGTCCCCGTGAAGATAAACTGTATTAACAACAAAACGACGTGTTGGAAAATTGGGTAAAATCATCTCGTCGTTTCCTCCCGGTGAAAAATTGCTGTTGCCGCGGCTGGCAATAGCCGCTGTAGCCGCACATACGGACCTCGTCATCACACAACCGTTCGCTTCGGCGCCCGGAAGTTGAATCTATAGACGAACGAGTCGACAATTCGGCTTCGCGGCGTGTTTACACCTTCATGTTATCTTGACGGGCGGTAGAAAAGGAAGAGGACAAAGACTACGAATGTTTGGTTTTGGTCACATTCGTGCTAAGTGCCAAAAAAAAAAAAAAGTGGGCTCGGCCGGGGTTTGTGCCCGGGACCTCTCGCACCGTATGCAAGAACCATACCTCTAGACCAACGAGCCCACAACATTTAAGCTTCGCTGCATGTTTACACCGTCGTGATATCTTGAGGCGCTGCAGAAAATGAAAAGGACAGCGACTACGAATATACGGCATTGGGGACATTAAGGCATAGAGGGGAAAAAAATAGAGGGCGAGTGAAGGATTTCAACCCGGGTCCTCTCGCATCCTAACCGAGAATTATGCCCCTATACCAATAAACCGACAATAATTCACCTTCCTTATATCTTGACAGGCTGCAGAAAGGGAAGAGGATAAGGACCCTGAATACTTCTTTTTCTCTATTACCAACACGGCAACAAACAAAACAAGGCGTTTTAACAATATATGAGAGTCAGGTTAAAAGTTTCTGCCATTGGTTGGCTTAGACGGGGCTAAAAAAGCTTGAATTTGGCAAGCTCAGTCATCACACTGAGCCATGTTGCCTAGACCAGCTAGATTTCTTCTTCTTTACTACCTTTTTTTTAAGTACATAAGCTACCATTACAAACAATTCACAAAAGGGCTGAGAACACCAGTCGGACTTTGACTGGCTTGCTTTAGGAACGTTTTAATTGAGCCAATTTGGTCAACAACGGAATCCATTCCGGTTGTTCTTTCTTAGAGGGATACACATCTTTTACGTAAATGATAATTTCGTTGAAATATTCCCGTACCGATCTTGCATCTTTATCAGCATGACGTACCGCCATTCTTGTTCGCCATACGCTGTGCAGCACAAGCAACATAAACATGTCGTGTGGCAAGTCATTCTCGTTTTCAACGGTAAAAAATCGGATACCGTATGACGTGACAGGCAGGTCTTTTTTTGAAGTGCGCCTTAAGATGTCCCACACTATAAAAACAGTTTGCACTCTTTGGGGTGTATATCTGCCACACAACGATAATCGTCATCTGCCTTGATGCGTTTGCTTTCTTGAAAACGCCGCGCCCGCTACTTTCCTTTCGGGAATGCTATGTCATGCTGATAACGCGCATGCCGTTCGTTACTGGAAAGTACCGGGCTCGCAGCGTTAAAGAAAGGAAACGCATCAAGGCAGATGACAATTATTATTGTGTGGCAGATACACCCCAATGGGTGCAAACTTTTTTTAGAGTGCACAAAAAGACTGTATTGCTGCAATCTAGGAAAATGTGGTTGATCGTTTCGGGTTTTTTGCAGACAAGGCAATCTGTTGACCACGGAACGGAGAACCTTTTTCTTGGAGCTACGGCTTAACCGGTTCAACCGGTTATGTCTCACTGTTCAACTGCAAAAAAAAAAAAATTTTTTTTGGCACAAATAAATCAATGGTCATCACCTTCACCCTTTTAAGAACGTGCCTTTCAGCATCTATACGGTATACCACTCTTAAGATCGGCTCAGACAACCTAATGTCTCCTAAAACTTTGTAAAGGCGCTTTAACGTAACAGTCGATAAATATTCCATTGAGAAGCGCATTTTGAATATGCCGTAAGCCATCACAATTTGCTTTAAATAACCATGCAGGGTAAAGCGTTGTACACATCTAGTTGACACTACAAACTCGAGAAGCTTGATGCTTAGAACAATTTGCATAAACGTGCGCAAGAAAGAATTACTTTGATTTCATTAAAAAATAAATCTCGACAATATTTGATTCAAGAACCGAAGAACGAAACCGACGCCCCCATTCTTTACGGTATGAAATAACTTTGTCCGTCCCGTACGCTTCCCACGTGGAACCCCCCCGCCCCCAAAAAAGCTGCGCGGCGGTCGCTTGAGACGTTCGGCTTTGGCTTGTAGAAATTGTGGCGCCCGCTGGGCGCCTTCGCTGGCGGTTCTCCCGTAGTTTTCGTCGTTGTCACCGCTTTACCTTCCATATCCTCCCGTGTCCTCTTACTGCTGCTAGACGACTTGTCGGTGTCCATGCTTTCTTCCTTTTCCACCGGTGCCGCTTTATTCCTCAGGCTTCTCGACGTCTTGAACGTCGCTTTCAGATGCCGAAGTTCACGTTTCAAGAAATGAGGCTTTCTTGCCGACTGGCGCAGTGCTTACCGGGCGCAGAGGAAGGGGCGTCAATGTGGGCGCTGGCTCATTCCGTCGTCCGCTAGCAACTTCCTCGGCCTCCACCTCGTCAATCTGGTGCTCCGCTAGGTCCTCGCTCGCCACGGGCCCTGCGACACTTGCATATGTCCTCGAGTATCCACTCTCGTCGTGTCCAAAGCGCCGACACACACCACAACGTGGGACACGGCATTCTCTCCGGCATTCTCTCCAGATGTTACCCGTGCCGTGGCAGCGCGGGCATAGCGGTGCCCCCCTCCCCGGCACGACAAGAAGCGTGACGTCTCCGGCAATCGTAGTTGATGTGAAAGGTCGTCCCCCATGATGCCCGGATTAAGCTTCAGCCTCATCATACGTGTTGGAGAACCCTTGTCTGTAGAGCCTTGTACTCGAAACCGTTCTCGCACTATCTCATTCTCCTTGCTGTAGAGGGTCAAGGCCGCTCGCACATCGTCGTCAAGGACATTTTACAGCTGCCAATGAATATTGAGTCGCGTATCCTGGTGACATGGGCAGTGGCGTAGCTAGGTCGCCTGGCACCCGGGGCCCATAGGTATTCTGTCACCCCCCTCCCCCCCCCGGCTGTAGTCGAGGAAAGCGAGGATATCGACAATTTCCGGGTTTCAGCACCAGTACAGCCGCCTTCGATACCGCGCACGTCCCCTAGGTCCCCCTCTCCTTCGCTTTCTTTCCCAGAGATCGCGAATGCCGCAGGTATTGGCGGCGAGGAGTTAGGCAGTCGCCATCTATCGGAAGCGCCTCGCTGGCGTAGTAAGAGGGATCACGCGGCGCGCTCCTCATAGGTTTTGCTGTCAGCGCTCACTGAAAACACCACGCGCGAGCTCTCCCGGACATTTCTGTAAGTACTTTCGAAGCGAGAAAAGGTTTTTACTGACTAAATTATAATCTTGGGCAAACTGAAAGCACAGAATTGTTTGCAGACGCTATCCCTTTACCGAATACGTACAGTGAACGCCACTGTGCGCGGTCGCAGCGATGGAGTCCCCCGAACCGGCTTCTTGCGTGAAAGGTAGGCAAACGCTGAGAGCAAACTATGTGAAATATGTTCTTATAGTGTTTGTATAACCAAATTGAGCGTAATAGAATGAAGCCTCAATGCAGCGATCGCACAGTTTCGCAGTGACCGACTGCGCGTCTGCATGCTTGTCCGCGCACTGTTTCGCTTTCTCCGCGTGAGCGTGTTCGCACCGTGCCATGAGCTTCAGGCCGCAGAATATGAGCATTTGACAGTATACAAGCAACCATTGTTGCGTGAGCGCTATCAGAGCTGTTCAAAAATAATTTCATTGTAGAGACTTCTACGCCTACGGGGACTGTGATGTGCCGTCGCGACGATTCAATCGTTTTTTTTTCTAAATTCTTGGACGTTTCAATATTATTTCTCGAGTTGCATCGCACTATATGTTTATCGGTGTTCTCAGCGTGCGATCTCCCGATGCTGCTTTTTTTTTTTGTAATCCAGTGCATTATTTCATAACACAAACATGACCATATGCCATGCTTTCTTTATGTCGCTCCCTTTCCACTCCAGCGAACTTGCCAGTATCTATAGCATCGACAAGTTCATAGACCAAACCTTCATGACATTAGTCGGGCAGCGGACTCAGGAGAGCATCTCAGTGCGCGTTTTTAGAACATCGCAGACCCGGCGTCGTAGCAGAAATCTTCCTGGCGTCTGTGCTTGCTGCATATCCGAGTTGTAGCCGATGACTGTTTGCCGGTTTTATGTTTGGCGAGCCAAGCTTCACGCAGCTTCTTGTCCTGCGGCTACGTATGAATAAGGCTGACACCGGGCTCCGTTGCGTACGTCCGGCACCGAGCAGTAGCCTACCATGTTGCGCGCCTTCAAAGGTAGCCACTACCTATTGTAGTGCTTTCAATCGTTGTAAAGGAGACACTCGAAGCGGGAAAATCTCGCCACTAAATGAGGACTGCAGCGTACGAGGGAACTTAAACTGTCGTTTCCAGCTCGCTTCGGCGCTCCCGAAGCAGCCGACGCGGCCGCTATGTCCACGTGATCCCTAATAGCACGTCACGCCGACGGTGGCGCCAGATTTTCCAGTGGTGCAGCCCGAGGCCAGTACACGCTGTTTTTTCCTGCGCCAAATAACACAGGGTGCTGCACTGATAACTTGTGATAAGCACATGTGCACATCTTCTGTCAGGCTGTAAGGCTTGGCAACCAATACAAATGCGGCATCGTGGCAAATACGGCTCACGTCACAAGTAAAAAAAATTATGAAGTTTTAATTACCAGTTTTAGCGGCAACATTGCATTTGCAAAATTGAAGGCCGACATTCATATCTTGCCCAACAACAACTTCACAAAAATCGTCGTAGGTACTATGGCCCGCAGTATTTTGGCTGTGGGCAGCCCTGAACGAAAACGAAAATTAAATTGTGTCTCAGTGACGCTGATCTCCCTACCATATTAGAAAAACGAAAAATGCCACCTGCCTCCCCGCTGCGCGGGCGCCAATGCTATGACAATTACGAGTTCTCTTCATTATGATCAATAAAGCCTTGTTTTTATTTTCTGCTATGCGGACAAACGTGATTATCCGAGCTGCGGTACCACCAAAAGATTGGAAAAAGAATAGAGCACGCTTCGCGTCGATTCTTGGCGTCACCATGAAGCCCGTGCCAGCGAATTAAACCTGTTCGTCTGCACTCGCAATGGAGAGGGTTGAGGGATCAACGCCACTGGTCCACTATTTCATATTTCTTTCGCTACTGCCATACTGGGCGCCGCCCGCCGTGCCAAAGTACTGTAGGTCGTAGCGCCCAAAACGATTTTGTTTAAGAAATTTTTGTTGAGTTAATAATATGACTTTCAGTCCTCAATTCTTGGAATTGAAGTGCTTCCTCTATAGGTACTAATTAAGGAATTATTAAGGATATGGTTATTACTTATCTGCCATATTTTTCGCGCTACCGAGTTCCTAGTAATCACAAAGACACATAACTTCATCGAGTATCGGGAAATATTCTTACAAAATTCGCGTTTTTTTTTGTAAAATTCTGTGCAGCTGACACAGACACTGTACTTGTGACACGAAGTCAAACAACAAGAACAGTTTTCTGAAACTTTCGAGGGTAGGAAGGAAAGCGTCAAGCATAACGGCAGGTTTCGCAGCGGCTTTTCGGAGCGAGCGCGAGAGGGGAAGTAAAAGGCGAGTTGAACGTCGCGGCGCCCGCGACTATATACAGCCTGTCGAGTCATACGCCGCCAAACTCTTCGGCCGCACCGAGTTTGAAGACGATGCAGAGAATCCCATTCGTGACTTTTGACGGCCGCACTTATGCAACGTCTCTCTCAACGAGCGCTTCGCCGTAACCGCGAGCGCCGGGCGCGCTGGTTGAACGCCCTCTTGCTGCTGTCTTTGTTCGTCTTCGCTGCGCGTTCTGAACGGGAGAGGGACCTAAGAGCCCCAACGCCTTACAACGCCTCACTGTATGTTTAGCGACTCCTGCTCCCAGCATCAACGCATAGCGCGAGCGCACCCCACATGAAACATTCCGCTAAGGCGAGTAGTTTAGCGACCATTTCGCGAATTAATTTTTTTTAGCCCGCACATTCGTGCAATTAATGCGTGGGGTGTTGATAGAGCTGCAGCCGACAATTCTGCGGCGCAACGCATCGGGTGCATGAGCTCGGGCTACTGGATGCAGGAGCATTCTTTGCAATTTGCGCCCAGTCAAGCCAAAAAAGAGGGGTGTCTTCAGGCGTAAATGACACCCCCCCCCCACCCCCCCACTGGCCCCTTGCACCCGGGGCCCACAACCCCCCGGTCCCCCCTGTTGCTACGCCACTGGACATGGGTCAAGTACACTCGCAATCAGTCTTGTCTGGAGCAGTCGAGCAGGCGGCTGACGGCTGCACGATCGCCGCCTCTCAGTAGCTGCTGTGTCCGAGACATGTTGGATACGTGCGCCAAAAACGTGCATGCGGCATGGCTGCTCGTGGATATTTGCGTTATCAGCCTGTAGATTTCGCCACGAGTGATGGCGAACGGAATCTGCGTTTTTTCTTTGCCTGCTTCGGCGCGTGCAGCTTCCGCCGCAGCTGATAAGAGAGTGAAAATGAAACGTGGTTCCCGTAATACATTCGTATCTGATTGAAGCCGAAAGATTGGCAGTGTTTCAAGTTATCTTTGCTTTAGACCATACCAAAAGAGCATAGCAACTTGATGAAACACTTCTAGCAGCACATAGAATAAACGATGAAACTCCAGAAACCGTAAGAGGAAGCTTTACCTTAGGGAACGCACATGGAAAGGCTGAAATTGTTTATCTCGCCTTTACCATACCGAATTTGACACCGTTTGGTGAATTAAAATGAAGAGAAAATCCATAAGTGTAGGAAGCACAGGTTATCAATAAACATTTCGTTTTTTTTTAGAAATTATAGCATCTCGGGACACTTATAAAGCGAATGATAGTGCATCATACAGAGCTCCAAATCACACTATTAACTTGGGAACGTAATCTTGGGGTACTAAGCTTTGCGACCATTTGAGATATGTTATTTATTATATACATCAAATTTATCCTCTTCGGATGCTTTAAAATACGGCATTTTGGAAAACGAAGAGATATGTTATGGTGCAGCGAGAAGCTAAGCATTACACGTAATTTGATATTCTTCTGCCCATTCCAAAATTAATTCACTAATTTCAAAGATATTATACGAGTAAGTTATCTGATTTTTGAAAGCATATGGATGTTCTGGAGCCCCTGAATGTGAAAGCCGAGGTTTGCCCTTCGCCTAAGATTTTTTTTTAATGCAGCATTATTGCAAACGAGCATCAATTTGCTGTCTTAAAAATTTATTCGGCGGCTATTTCAACAAATGAAAGTAAATAGCTCGGCAGACATATATGAGGCCGTGTTTCAAGTGGATTTGACAGACATGGTTTATTAAGCCTCTCATGAAAATAAATAAATAAAAATAAAGTAACACGTTCACTCAATCTGATAAAGCGAAACTAACGAAAGAATATATAAGTGCACCAATGAAATGCACTAACTCAATAAACAACCTCGTCGTTCCATCACAGACGCGATCCTTCGAGCAAGGGACTCTAAGAGCGATTTGGCGGACAGAAGACGATAGCGCTCCCACTCTTCTTGAACAGCTGCCCAGAGTTGGTCAGCTGTGGCTGTCGTTCAGCCCACCCTTCCGCTCAAATTTTGCTTCATCAGGCCCCAAAGAATCTCTATTATGTTCAGGTCTGGGCTTCGTGCCGGCCACTCAAACGTTGAGATCCATAAGTTGCCCAGCGATTCTTTGACGCACCTGGCTGAGTGCACCGACGCCTCCCCTTGCTGAAGCCAAAATAGGCCATGGGGAAATGGTCCTTCGAACACGTAAGGCATCAGGGTATATTGCAACATGCACATGTAGTCATCGGACGTCATTCGGCCTGTTACACGGAGAATTGGTCCGAGGCCTGCATAACTGATGGCACACCAGACCTGCACAGATGTGCGGCCACTGGAACGAATATTCCACATGTATCGTTCGTCGAACCTACACCACAAATGTTAAAATCCTGTTAAAACAAAACTTAAATGCGAGTGCCAAGAATAATTGAACTCTGTCGGCAGCGAGCGGAGTAAATGGGGCTGTTATGCTCACACTAATGAAGCGAACTCAATGTTGCACTATCGACTGCACTTCACGGGCTTTCCGTGTAGTTTGCGTGTTGCCTGTAGTTCGAGGTGAACGCCTCCAAAGCTTTTGCATTGTAACGCGAGGTGATTATTTTGCTATACTCTAAGTAAAAAAGTCGCACTATTTTTTATAGAGATTCCGGCTTATGCCGTGTAAATAAGCTGGACGTAATTTTGCAAACAAATTACGAGAGCGGCACGTTGACAAGCTGATGAGGGTGCATAAAGTAAATAACTATCACGCTATAGACAGAGACAAAATAATAGGGTGTTCACGGGGCAAGGCAAATGGTAACGCACCACAGTTGTTCGAGCAAGGAAAATAATACAGCTTAAATTTATAACGTACTGGTAAATAGAACGCCGAAATTTCATATCTGGACCTTATAGAAATAACGCAAGAAAACCGACTTGATCAAGATAGCAGCACCTAATGCAATTTTCCCCAACTGACTGACACCTTTGCGGCCGCCAGACTTCTCGTTGAATGCTCCACCGAGTACAAAATGACGCTTTATCAGTAAAGACGACCGCGCGCCAGTTGCCGGGACTCCACGACTCGTATGTGGAGGCAAACTCAAGGCGAGCTCTTCTCTGCGAGCTTTCCAGAAACGTCTTTTGGGACGCAACCCTGCTGGGAATGCGAGCTTCGTGTGTGTGTGTGTGTGAAAACATTTATTCTAATGAGGTCCGGAGGCTCGACTTCTTAAGTCAAGGCACCACGTTGGCACTGTCAGGCCAAGCCTTTCAGCGACATCATGGGCCCTCTGGACGGCCCTTAGTTGGTCCTGAAATAATGGGCTTTGAATCCTTTTCTCCCACTGTGTCCATTCTTCAACGAGGTTGGGGAGAGTCGCGGGGCACCCCGCCAGCATATGCCTGATTCCAATGATGCCATTACAATCGTTGCAGTCCATCCTAATCTCCCTCTCTGGATATATTTTATTAATGGTGTACGGTGTGGGATATGTACCTGTTTGCAATAAGCGCAGTGAGACTGCCTGAGCCCTGTTCAGTTTTGAATGTGGCAATGGGAATTGTCTGCGTCCTAAATAGTAGTGTTTGGTAATGTCATTGTATGTTATTAAATGATCTCTAGATTCCCTGGCTTGATGGTGAACGGCTCGGTTGTGACTGTCACGGTTAGCAAGTCCTCGTGCCAAGTCATGAGCAACCTCATTGAGGTTTATCCGAGACTCGTCCACTTTTCCCATATGCGCAGGAAACCATCGAATTTCAGTTCTCATAATCCCAATGTTTTCAAAAAGTTTCGCTGCAACACCAGCTACGTTGCCTTTATCAAAACACTTTATAGCGGATTTCGAATCACTGTAAATGCAGGCCCACTGATTACTCCTGATGGCTAGAGCAATTGCCACTTGTTCCGCCACCATGGGGTCCTTGGTAAAAATAGTGATAGCATCTTGCACCTTCCCTTGATAATTTGAGACAATGGCCGTATATGCTTCTTTACCTTTCACCCAGGCTGCATCAACTACAGCTGCCAATTGGTTCTGCTGTTCTATTTCCTGCAAGAGTGCTTTAGCTCTTGCCTTTCTCCTTCCGACATAATATTCTGGATGCATGTTTCTGGGGAGATGGTTGGTTCTGATCTTGTTCCTAACGCCAGTCCTTAATTCTACTTCAGCCTCTATTGGGCTCCTTGATGTATTCAGTTCTGCACCTATTGCCTGTAATATGTTCCTGCCAGCTCGTGATTTTGTCAATCTTTCGTGTTGCGCTAGCTGTTGGGCCTCCGCGATTTCTTCCATTGTGTTGTGCACCCCTAGACTCATGAGTTTGTCGGTTGCAGCGTTACTGGGTATCCCTAGGGCTACTTTAACGAGCTTACTGAGCATCACATGAAGTTTGTTAAGTTCTGCCTGCTTCCATTTGAATAATCTAGCCACATAAGTGAAGTGACAGAGAGCAAAGGCGTGTATTAGCCTCAAAGCGCTGTCCTCTCCTAAGCCTCTGTGTCTATTGGTAATTCTCCTTAGTAACCTAATGACTTCATCCGTTTTATTCGAGATATGTTGTATTGTTCTATAGTTAGCATTGTTTCCGTCTATGTGATACCCAAGAACCTTGATTGTTTCAACTAGCCTGACTGCGGATCCTTCATGAGTGTATAAGCACACTCTTGGCTCATCTTCCGGAACGTAACCTCTTGGTTTGCGACCTTTTCTGCGATGTTTAATGACCAAGAGTTCTGATTTGGCTGCCGAGCATTTCAACCCCATGTCTTTCAGTGTGTTCTCTAAACATATAAGCTTTCCTGTAATCTGGTCTCTGTCTGTCCTACATTACCCTTAGCACTCCATATGGTTATGTCGTCGGCATATACCACATAATTTATACCCTCAATTTTCTCCAGATTTCTTGCAACCTTGGACATTGCTAAATTAAATAGCATGGGTGAGAGCACAGCCCATTGTGGAGTGCCCCTATTTCCCAAATTCTTAGCTTCTGATTTAAGCTCACCCAGCATGAGTTGTGCAGTTCGATTTCTAAGAAAGTCCTTAATCATGTTAAAGAGTCTCTTAACTAACACCATCTCCGAGAGGACGCCAAGTATTGCCTTATGCTTTATACGATCAAAAGCTTTTTCCACATCCAATCCCAAAAGAGCTTTCGTATGCGCTGGGCTGGCCTGTATAAGTTGGTGTTTGATCAGCAGCATAGCATCCTGAGTTGACAGCCCGGGACGAAAGCCGATCAAGTTGTATGGGAGGATGTCGTTGTGCTCAACGTATTTAGTGAGTCGATTTAGGATGACATGTTCCATAGCTTTGCCTAGACAGGACGTTAAGGAAATAGGACGGAGGTTGTCCAGAGTGAGTTGTTTTCCTGGCTTTGGTATGAGGATAGTATTGGCCACCCTCCATTCCTCTGAGTATACCCCTTTTCTCCAACACTGATTGAAATGTTCAGTTAGATAAGAAATTGATTCATCATCCAGATTTCTTAATATCTTGTTAGTTATTCCGTCAGGTCCAGCCGCCGATCTACTATTAAGACTGTGAAGAGCCGCCCTCACTTCACTCTCAGTGAAGTCCCGGTCAAGTTCTTCACATATGCCTCCCGTATATTCGGGGCTCTCGTCTCCTTCGTTTGGTTGTTTAAGTGGGAGATATTTGGCTGCGAGACTATCCATGATATCCTTCTGTGTTTTATCTTGGCTTTCCTGATGAACCAACTTAGATATAGCTGTTCTCTTGCTTGTCCTTGTTTCATTCTCGTTGAGCAGGTGCTTGAGGAGGTTCCAGCTACCTCCATGTTTGAGTCTACCATCAGCCGAATTACAGATCTCATCCCACTGTTGCTTCACGAGAGTCTTCGAGTGATTATCAATTTCTCTGTTTAATTGCGCAATTTTTTTCCTTAGCCTTCTGTTAAGTCTCTGCGTTTTCCACCTCTGTAATATAGACTGTTTGGCCTCAATCAGATGCGCCAGCCTGCTGTCCATAGCCTGAATATTTTCCTCTGTCCTGATTGCTTTAGTGGCCCCTTTGACGTCCTCTCTGAGCTGGGTGACCCACGTCTGAAGGGGATCCTGCTCGGCATCTAGAGGCCCTACTTTCCTTCTGTTCGCCCTGATTTTTCTGAACTGATCCCAATCAGTGAATTTGAAGATTCTAGTTTCCTGTCTCGGTATGCGTATGGTTATGTGTATGATATAATGATCGCTCCCGAGATCCATGTTTGAATTTTCCCAATTGGCTCCTCCTGAGTTGTTTACGAAAGTAAGATCTGGTGTGGAGTCCCTGCTTGTGGATGTGCCACAGCGGGTGGGATACGCCGGATCAATAATCAAGCATAACCCCAGATCCATGGCAAGACTCCATAGCTCCTCTCCCTTCTTTGTGTTCCAAGTGTATCCCCATGTGTGATAGGGAGCATTAAAGTCCCCTCCAATAATGAGCGGGGAGTTTTTGGCAACCGAAAGCACCTTGTTGAAGAGTGCTCTAAACCTCTGTCTCATGTCGTTAGGACTACTGTAAATATTCAAACAGAAAATGCTTTGCGTCTTACCTCTGTTCCTTTTAAGTATTATCTCAACTAGAATAAATTCAAACCTGGAATGTCTAAGATGAATATCATGCTCAATGTATGGCAACTTTTTGTCAATGAGGGTCGCCAACCCCCTCCCCGTTTTTTTTGTCTCTACATATAACTTTGTACCCAGTAAGCATAATTTCGTCCGCTAAGGTTTCCTGCAGCATAATTACTTTTGGCCTGGCCTCAGATAACCTGATCACCTGTCGCAGTGCGGCTTTTTTGTGTTGGAACCCGCGACAATTCCATTGCCATACGTTAAATCCATGATTACTGTCCGTTGTTATTAGGTGAGGATGCGTTTCTATTACCCGCTACTTTCCTCTTTGTGATGGCCCCCGACAGCCCAGGAATGGACTTTGTAATATCCGCCTCCGATGGCAGATACTCATCGTCGTCATCCCCTCGCGTCTCAATTTTCCTAAGTCTTTTCTCCGCCGTTAGTCTCCATTTCCACAATTTGTCCACGTTAAAGTTGGTCGTTTCCACTGTCTCTCTTATCGCTTTAATTGCATCTTTTATTTCACTGAGGGCTGAGAAGACTGACTCATCCTCGGAACTCACCGCCCTCTTTTTAGGGGCAGGAGAGCTGGATTCTCCTGGATCGCTGCTTTTGCTTACAGGTCTATCTCTACTCTAGCAGGGCTCGACTGCCCTTTTTTACGAAGCTCTGCTACCTGCCTTGTCAATTCTTCATTAGCTTTTCTTAAATAAGTTACTTCTTTAATTAATTGCTCTATTCTGGCATCATTGTCATCACCCACAGCAGCCGAGGCGCCCCCAGCAACTCTCGCCATACCTTTTACTTTGTCAGCCCAAGTGGTTCCTGGCGTCTTCTTCTCGCCAGGTATTGTGTCCCTTTGTACGAAGCGCACCTGTGCTTCCCTTGACTTTGAGCACCTTCTCTCCCTGGATAGGGAACGATGCCTGGATCTGGTGCGACTCCTGGAGCGTGAGTGCTCCCTGTCCTCGGGGCGATGGTTGGGCGCCAGCTGTTGCGCTTCCGACTGCACTCTTGTTGACGACCGAGTCCTGTTGCGCTCTCTTCGACGAAGTCGTACGACGTAAGGGATTTGAAATCTTTGCTTACAAAACTTGTCGCCGGTAGGGTGATCGCCTTCACAAAATTTACACTTAGGTACACACACATGTTCATTTCCTGGGTTGCGAGTTCCACATCCCCTGCACTGAACAAAGTCAGGTGTTCGACACACATCAGAGCGGTGCCCGACCCTTCCGCAAGTGAAGCAGACGTCGAATTGCTTCCTGTAGAGGTAGCATCTCACTAGTGTGGATCCCTACCTGACAAATTTGGGCACTTTGAGCCCATCGAAAAGTACGATGACCGATCCCGACGTCTTGATGCGCTTGGCAGCCAGCGCAAGCGGGTTCAAGTCATGCACGATGTTTCTTGTTATCATAGCTTGCGAGTCTCTGATGTCCACTCTTCGGATGACGCCTTTGCATGTGGCATGTGGTGCCGCTTCGTATGCATTTGCCTCGTATTCCGCTTCCATAATCTTGAAAGACTTGATTCTAACGTACTTCGCAGCATGTTCGGGCTTAGGTGTGCTGACTACGATGATATTTTGAATGAAGTTCGGGCAGACAGCATCTTCACGGGCCTCCTCTTCCGTTAGGCCGGACGCCTCGATGACTGCGGAAGCAATCGTGGTGGTGCTCACCTTGTTCAAATTGAGCCCTCCTCGAGGTCGTATAATGATCTTTCTGTGCTCCTCGGGCAGTTCAGGCATTCTCGAAGCTTTGATAACCCGATTCTTGAACATTCCACCGACGGCGGTTCCCTTGACTCCATGCTCTCGCTGATTACGTGGCAATGTGCTGTCCTCATCCACAGCCTTTGATCTTCGGCCAGCCACTACTTGCCAGCCGTAGTCGTCCTGACCGTTGTTTCCTTCATTTCCAGTAAAATCTTGATCTTCCATGTTTGTATCCGCCATGGCTGCGGTCAGGTGGGCTTACTAGGCCCAGCAAAGGCCCTACTCCTCACTAAGGAGCAGAAAACGTTCCGTAAGATTGTGAAAAAACAAGCCCCACCTCGAATCTTGGTGTCAGTAGATTCGCCGTCGCTTCGCGGATCCAATGGTATGCTTCTTTTCGTTGCACTTTCAAAACTGACGAGCGGAGCATGGAAAAAGAAACGGAGCCGATGCTTCCACGTCTGCACTGCTCGGCGCTTCTTCTTCTTCCCCTGCGAGCTTCGTGGATCCTCCTTTTTATCGTTGGTAGGCTAACGCTTGCCAAGCCGAGCTCATCCCCGAACTCCTTAGCAGTTAGAAAGGGATCTGCTACTGGTGCGGCCACAATCAGCAGGTATTCCACACGTGACGTGGCCCTTTCAGGGTGACCACGTAAAGTGTCTTCATGCGACCTCCTTCACAGTACGCCTTTAAGACTTGGCTCACAGTTCCGATTGGGCGATCTGTCACATTACAAATAGCTTTATGGGACAATGTGTGCCCCATTATAGCGATCGCTCGCCGCTCTTCCCTGGTCAGCCGATCAGCCATTGCTAAATAGAGTGTTATAGTTCGCGTCAGTCGTTGTTTGCATCTATCACTTCATGTGCTAATTGGCGTTGACGTGACCATTTAACGCGGTGCCAATTAATTATTGCCATTCTTTATGTTGAATCACGTGTGGTTGTCAGAGATAACGCAGGCATTCCGGTGCAAGTCCGCGCTTATCACGAATGGAGACAGTTGCACAAGCGATAGCAAGCAAAAAAAAAAAGAAACCTAAGATAACTTTGACTGTCTTTTATGGCAAAATTTACCGGCCGATATCGCAGTTTTGCCACCAGTATGCATGCCGCATGCAGGCTTCTGGTGCTCGAATCTAACATATCTCGAACCCAGTACCTACTGAGAGGCGGCGTTCGCGCATCCTTCAGCCAGCTGCTGGACTGCTCCAGACAAGTCCGATTCCGACTGTACCATATAATGGCGATTCTTGACTGCCATATCACGTAGAACGAGCATCTTCTTCTTACCGTTAGCATTTTTCAGTGTAACTGCCCAAACGTAATACGCCCCCAAGGCGAACACCTCGGGGATCATAGCCAAACGAATAAGTGCGTCCCTGAAATCCTCGACGCGTGCGAAAACAAAATACTGTATGCAGTGCTGCATCACCTGATTACAGTCGAGACAAAATGATCTGATAGTCCTCTGTCATTTCGTCAGTTGTCCTGTTACCGCGGCCTTGATAGACCGCACCACCTAGTCGAGCGGAGCTCGACATCGCACGACTGTCCGCTTCAGAGGTCGGAAGTGGAATGAAAAAAAAGTGCTCATCCGCGATTTGAACGCGTGACCTCTCGCACCCTAGGCGACGATCATACCCCTAGACCAACGAGCCGGCAACCGTTCGCGTTCGCAGCGTGTTTACACCTTCGTCGTATCTTGACGGGCGGCAGAAAAAGAAGAGGACAACGACTACTAATATCCAGGCATTGGTAACACTCGGCCTGAGAGCGAAAAAAAAGAGGGCTCGTCCGGGATTTCAACCCGTGACCTCTCGCACCCTTAGCGACAATCATACCCCTAGACCAACGAGCCTTCTTTTTTCTTTACTACCTTCATTTCAACACCACGCAAACGCGTACAAAGTTACTTGGTGCAGAAAAGTAATGTTACATCACTTCGAGAGACTGTACATACTTAAAAGGCCCTCAAAGAGGATATCACAGACACCAAAGTGTCCACCCGACAGCAGTTAACGTTGGCGGCGCGTTTACACCTACGTCATATCTTGGCGAGCTGCAGAAAACGAAGAGGGCAACGACTACGAATATCCAGGCATTAGTAAAACTTGAACCGAGAGCCAAAAAAATAGCAGGCTCGTCCGGGATTTGAACCCGGGAACTCTCGCACCCTAAGCGAGAATCATACTCCTGGTGGTGATAAACTTTATTGAAAGAGGGAAGGGTAAAGGCGCACGTAGCTGAGGGTTTGGGCTCAAGTAAGGCCCTTGGCCTGCTTGGCCTTTTCCGCACAGTCCACCAGTTCACGCTGTCGGTCGACGTCCCCGGAACTGAGCCAGGCTGTCCAGTCAGTCTCGCTGCTGACAGGGGGATGAGAGAACGGGAGCGAGGTGCATTCCCACATTATGTGTGTGAGTGTTCCTTTTTCTGAACAGAGCCTACATTGGTCGCTTTCCTTGCCCCTTGTGATTTTGTTAATGTATTTTGGGTGTGGGTATGTGTTTGTCTGAAGTCGCCGAAACGCGACCGCTTGCGTTTTGTCGAGTTGCTGGCCGGTGGTGGGAGCGCGCGACACCTCAAGCGATACCGATGGGCTATTTCATAATAAGTCTCGCAGGGTTCCTCGTGTCTCTTCTCCTCATTCACGCCGTCCGCATCCGCGCACGAGGCTCGGTGCGCGAGATCTCGAGCCAAACTGTGAGCCGACGCGTTGCCGGGCACAGCCACGTGAGCGGGAGTCCACACGAGGGTTTTCAAGCCGCTTAAGGGGGCGTCGTGCGAGGACATGGTACGCCTGTTTGGAAATTCTACCACGGACGAAATTGCCGATCGCCTGCTTGCTGTCGCTGATGACGGTATTCGCTTCCGCATGCATGACCATGGCAATCGCGGTTTCCTCCGCTTCCACCACTCAGCCAGCCGTGATTGTTGTATGTTCTATCAATCCTCCGTGGTGATCCGCTACCACCGCGGTCATGAGGTTGCCGCGAGGGCGTCTGGCTGCGTCTGTGTAGACCACTCCATCTTGCGAGCCGTAGCGTCGCCAAATGGCTTCACTACGGGCCTGCCGACGGCCCTGATATAACTCGGGGTCCATGTTGTGAGGTAGAGGTGGGGCATAAATATGCCCCCTGCCTTTTGCGGAATCGTCATGTACTCTGTTACCTCGGGGATAGCCTCGAGACTGAGCTTCCGGAGGACTGTGCGGCCAGCCGGGGATAGCGAGAGACGACGGACTCGGGCTGTGCGGTGAGCATCTAAGAGCTCCTCGATCGTGTTAAGCATGCCTAAGGCCTCTAGCCTTGCGGTGGCCGCGGGGTCTGGAAGGCCCAAGGCTGCCTTTGTGCTTCGTCTGATCATTGTGTTTAATTTGGCTAAGTCCGTGGCTGCGAATTTGACATATGGTGTCGAGTACATGGTTCTGCTGGTTATGTATGCCAGAACAAGTCGAAGCAGATCGCCCTCGCCCATGCCGTGGTGCCGATTAGCCACCCGGCGAATGAGCTGTAGTGTGTAGTCGGTCGCCCTCTGGAGTTTCTTTAACATGCAGCGCAGCGTGTTCTGAAAGTCTAGCCCCAATATTTTGATACTTCGGCGCTCCGGGATGGTAAGTTCTCCGACCTTAAGTTCAAGGAAGCGCCTTCTCCGTGGTAGTCCCCTGGGACAGCTACTTCTGCCGGGCTTGACAGGAGGTATTCGGACTTTCCCGGTCAGCACGTCCGGCCCCTCGACTCCGCATAAGCTTGTACGACGTCGATGCCGCGTTGCATGATCTCTTGAAGAGTTTGTGGATCATCCGCCGCTGCCCATAACGTCATGTCGTCAGCGTAGAGGCTGTGGTGAAGCCCAGCAATAGAGCACAGCAGTTCCGGGAGCCGGCGCATCGCCGCGTTAAAGAGAAAAGGGGAGGTGACTGATCCCTGCGGCGTGCCTCGGCTCCCCAGCTCTATAATGTCCGTTTCATGTTCGCCAACTTTGATCCGGCACTTCCGGTCGGTGAGAAAGTTTCGGACGTATTGGTATGCTCGGTTTCTGACACCCAGTTGGGTCAGGCCCTCGAGCACCGCTGCATGGGCGACATTGTCGAAGGCCTTCTTCAGGTCGAGGCCCAGGAGGCACCGGAATCGGCGAGCGTCCGCCGGACTTTCGGGTTGCATCACCTGCCTTTTTAACTGAAGGAGTACATCTTGGGAGGACAGATGTGGGCTGAAACCAAACATAGAGTTGGGGAACTCGTCCCCATCATCTACATGTTCATTGAGACGGTCTAGGACCACGTGCTCCATCAGTTTGCCGACGCATGATGCGAGTGAAATCGGCCTGAGGTTGTCCGCATTGAGTGGTTTGCCTGGTTTTGGTATAAAGACGATCGTTGACGTCTTTCACTCTTCCGGGAGGGCGCCCGTCTTCCAGCATTCGTTCATGAACTCGGTGAGCTGCTCCGTTGCGGCCTCGTCCAGGTTGCGTAGGACCTTGTTGGTAACGCGATCCGAACCCGGCGCTGAGTTCGTCCGCAGCTTGTAGGCGGCGGCCGACATTTCAGCGAACGTAAAGTCTGCGTCTATGTGCGCGTTCGGCCGGCCCTGGTAGGCCGCAGGTAACGGTGTCTTGAGTTGCGGGCCGATGTACTTGTCTCGCATCTCGGCCAGGAACGCCCCCGGGTCCTGAGCATGCCTGTGGATTAACTTGGCCATGTTTCTTCTGCCTTTGGCCCTGGTGGTGTCCGGGTCCAGGAGGTGGCGCAGGAGGTGCCACGTCCAGGCTGCGCTGAGGCGTCCCCTCATGCGATCACATATTTGGTACCATTGCTGCCGGGTGACCTCGGTCGCGTGATCGGAGATCTCTGCGTCGAGTCGAGTGATTCTTTCTTTTAGGGCTTGGTTATCTTTCCCCTGCTGTTGCCAACGTTGGAGCATGCTCGATCTTGCCGGCCAGATGTGGAGCAGCCTGCTGTCAACGTTGAAGGTTTCCGGGGCGTCTTCTGGGTCAAGATGTTCCGTATGTTCTTCCACGTCGCCCAGGAGTTGGCTCGTCCAGGATGAGATATTGGCAATGGATCCCTCAATGGGGGGGGGGGGGCTCGCATTCTTCTAGACTCGCTGAATTTGTCCCAGTTTGTAACCGAGAAGCGATGCTTCCGCCGACGCTTGCCGCGTGCATAGATTTGCGTGTGAAGGATGCAGTGGTCGTTTCTCAGAGTTTCGCCGGTGTTCGTCCAGGCGTAGTCTTGCGAGTGGACGACGAACGTCAGGTCCGGGTTAGTGTCTACATGACCTCGGCTGCCGATTCTGGTACGGGCGGTAGTATCGTTGATCAGCGTGAGGCCCAACTCTTGCGCGGCTTCTGCTAGATCTCTACCCTTGCGGGTGTCGCCCAGGTATCCCCACAGAGTATGACCGGCGTTAAAGTCCCCAACGATGAGTAGGGGGCAGTCGCGGCTGACTTTGAGGGCCGAGCGAAAAAGCGCATCGAGCTTCGGGTCTGCATGCGGAGCGACGTATACGTTGAGGACGAATACGCTGTGATCTGACGTGCGCGTCGGTATGATCTCCACGAAAACGTGGGGGATGCCCGAGGGGAAGAAGTTTCTATGTCGTGGATCGCCGTCAGCTGTTCTCGGCGAACGAGCGTAGTGACTTTCTTGGAGTTGTTACGGCAGTGGAAAGCCCGGTAACCAACGAGCCGACAACAGTTCACGTCCTCGGCGCGTTTACACCTACGTCATATCTTGACGGTCTACAGAAGAAGAGGACAATGACTATGAATAACCAGGCATTGGTAAAACTCGGTCCGAGAGCGAAAAAAATAGCGGGCTCGTCCGGGATTTCAACCCTGGACCTCTCGCACTCTAAGCGATAATCATACCCCTAGACCAGCGAGCCTTTTTTTTCTTTACTGCCAGTCCTCGACATGCCACAACACAAATTCCTTAAATGATATACACAGACACCAAACAGGAAAAAAAGAATGAATACATAAACTGAACAAAGAACAATAATATTTACATTCGTTGCCATCCGCTACTGTGGCATGACATTGTCTTAATATTCCTTGATTGCTGTCAGGAGTTCGACCCTGGACAGCCACTCAGGAACAGGCTGTTGCAACTTCTGCGCTTCCACATACCACTGCATGCATCCCCGGAAGTTTACACGTGCCGGTTGGGCATCCGGATCCCAATGGTAGCCCGCCATTCTTGCGCGCCATAAACAGTGGAGGCCCGTGAGCATGATGACGTCGTATGGGAAACCTTCGTCGCCATTTACTGGTAGAAACCTGATTCCGTCGGGATCTATCGGTAAATCCTTTTTTAGAGTTCTTTGCAACACGTACCAGAAAATGACCCCTTCCCAGCAGTGGATGAAGACATGATCTATGGTTTCTGTTCTTTTACAAGTAAGGCAAGGTGTTCCCCATGGCATGTAGAACCCACTTTGCTCCAGGAAGATTTTAACAGGTAAAGTGCCGGTACGTAATTTAAAGAAGAATGATTTCGTGGCTGGTTGAACTGGCATCATCTTCACTCTTTTCAATACGTCTATGCCTGGGCCTCCACTGTACACGGCTCTGTACGTGGGTACAAGCAAGACACTGTCACACAAATCACAATATAGCTTTTTCCGTTTTGCACTCCACAAATATGCACTTGAAAAACGAACACGCAAAAAGAAACACTCTGTACTATTTCCCGAAAGAAACCACGGACTGGTCCTGGCATTTCGGTACCTACAACGAATTCGGGAAGTGATCTTGACAGCCTTATTTGGATCACAGTGCGCAGAAATGGGTCGTTTGTATCTCGAAAGAAGAAACATCTGTCCACCAGTTGACGCAAAAAGAGGTGCGCCAACCCCAGACCGCCATCCTTCACACGCCGGAAGAGATTATCTCGGCTGCATCGCTTCTAGCTCGATGCCCACACGAATACAGGGAACAAGCGGTGCAGTTTCTTCACATTAATACGAGAGCATTGTATGACCTGCATTACGTACCAGGTCTTTGTCAGGAGAAACATGTTGCACGCTGTAGCTGTCGCGAACATTGACAAGTGACCGGTGTTCCATCGGCCGGCTTTTTCTTGTACCTCTTTTGTCCGCTCCTTCCAGTAATCGCCACTGTCCTTGAAGGCATCAAGGAATGCGGCAAGGTACTTAACTAGCGTCGTCACCCAGTTTGCGTTCGAAAAGGGGTTTGGTGTAGACGGCCATCTTCCATGCCAAAACCCCAAACATTTCTGCCAGTTCACGAAGCTATTAGTGACGTTACCAAACTGTCTGACGATACTCACAGTGTTCAATACACTTTGCGTATCTTTACAGCATACAGCTACATCGTCAGCGTGTGCCAATAGCTTGACTTCTGCTGATTGAAGACAATACCTCTTAATGCAGTCATTTTCGATGATGGCCTGACAGCGTTTCTCTGTAAACACAAAACAGGAGTGGACTGAGTGGACAACCCTGGCGGACGGAGCGCTTCACCTTAATGCGGGCCCCCAACGTCTGGTTAACTATAAGTCTCGTATAGCAGCTCCGGTACGCCATGGTCACTCCCTCAGTGATTATGTGGCCAAAATTAACCTGTTCAAGGATGGTAAGCAATATCTTGTGAGAAACGCAATCAAACGCCTTCTCCAAGTCTAGCTAGAGGATCGCTACTGCATCGCACATGACGATGCAGCACACACTTCAAACTTCCCACTCCAGCACACACTTCATCTTATGGATGTTAGTGAAAATGGTTCTTCCACGAATACCACACATCTGGTGTGGGCTGACTACTTCCTTAATAACTGACTGGACCCGTCGTGCCAACACCTTTATCAATATTTTGTAGTCGCAATTAGTAAGCGCTATGGGTCTGTAGGAGGAAAGTTGCTTGAGCTTTTCGCTCTCTTCTGTTTTCGGTATTAGTACTGTATGGGACTCGCCAAAGGATGGTGGAAGTATTGAAAAGTGCGGTCAAGATAGGAGCTAGGTGGCCTTTAAACGATTTGTACCAAGCGGCACAAAGACCGTCTGGACCTGGCGACTTGCCAGGATTCAGGTCTTCGACGGCCTTCATCACTTCATGTTCTGTTAATGGTCGTTCTAACGTTTCTTTAACTTCGCTCGACAGTTGTGGCATTCGTTGCAAAAATAGATGCTTGAAATCGTGGATGTTGACAGGCCTGAATGCAAAAACTTTTTTGTAATGCTCGAAGGCACGCCCTAAATTATTGTTATCGGTTAATACCACCCTCATATTCAATAGCCTCAATCTGCTTACGTCTCGAGTGCTTTTTTCTTTCTAGTTCCAGTGCTCTTTGTTGTCGTTTCCCTGCATTATAGCCTTTCTGCTCTCGCGCGCACGAGCCACCTCGAAAGCGCCCTTCGTCGAACGCCTTGAGCTTCTTAACGGCGCGCATATCTTCTTGATAAACGCCCGGTTGCGTGCATTCGAGCTTCGCCAATTTTTCCAGCAATGTTGTTCAATCCTTTTCTCTGGCCTTTTATTCATATCGCAGTGCGCTACTTCTTTCTATTGCCTTTATTTTAATGCTTTGCTTCAACAACTCCCATTCCTCACCAAATTTCATAGAACTGTCTGTTCCAAAAGAATTCAGAGCAGCCACTACCTTTTCGTTAGAAGTTTCATCTCATAGCAGCTCTGCATTCATTTTCCACAGTTCCCAGACGAATTTGTTTCGTTCTTTCTTGCTGCTCTCCGTGCATTTTACCAGGCAGTGGTCAGAATATGATATGACCGTAACTGTACAGTACTGGCATTTTCTACTAAATCATATGAAAGATAGATACGGTCTAAGCGGGCGTGACTTGTGCACTGAAAGTGAGTGTACATCACGTCTCGGTCAGCCCGAAAACACTCAGCGATATCTTCTATTTCGAATTCATGTATAATCTGCGCCAGGTTATCACTACTTTTGTCACAAACTACGCGACGCGTAGACCTATGTTCAGCGTTCAATATGCAGTTGAAATCCCCTACACAGGCTATAATTTGTGAACATGGAAGTGATGCTTTAAACTCAAAAAGAAATTTGCCCTCTCTTGCACAGTATTAGGCGCATAAATGCAAAGCACGCACCATTCGACATTAGAATAGCTGAAGTCACAAAAGACAAGTCGACCAGAAGTGTACGAGAAGTAACCCTCTATGACAAGACCAGGGAGCTTCCTCACGAACAGCACACAACCTGCCGAAGTCCCTAAGGCGTGGCTCACTACCGTATAGTAGTTATACGTGAACCTTTGCACTATGCTCCCGGTTTCCGCCTCGCCGTCTACCTTGGTTTCTTGCACGGCTAAAACGTCGAGGTCGTGGTCCACTAGTAGTCTGTAAACCTGACTGTTTCCTTTTGGCGGCCAGACCTCGAACGTTTAGCGTGCCGAGGCTAAACAACGGGTTGGCAGCCATTACTGATGCAAACCGGAGGGGAGAAGGCCCGGAGCATGGTGCTCACCTTAACGTCTAGATCACTGCTAGACGCCTCCGTTGCCATCCGGTGGCCGTCGCACGAGTTCGTTTTTGGTCGGCTTTGCAGTGGGCCTACGGTCGGCCTACAGGTTCGGCTTAAACTTGAGGGTGGATCGCCTTTCGGAAAGCGTCTTAGCGGGCGGTGGCTCAGGGCCACCGCCAGCCTTTTCGTCGACTTCCTCCTTCGGTTGCAGGAACCTCTTGACCGGTGCCGAGACGCCTTCGACACGGGCGCCAACTGGGGTCGCGTTGTCTTCCTGTGCTTGCGTAGCATCCGTAGCTGGCTGGCGACTTTCATTTTCTTGTAGGGCCATCCTCACGCTCTCGAATGTAGCTGCTGGCTACTAGGGGGAGAGACGTTGCCTCGTCCTCCTTGAGTCGTCTTCGTCGTCCCGCTGGTTTCTGCCGTTACGCTGCCGTTTCCAGTTCCCTTGGCCGCTTCCTCCGCCTCGCTCACGTCCATCATATATTCTGATGTCGACGCCTCGCTCTGCTCCGAGCCCGCGGCTACTGCGTAAGAACGTACACAGTCCGCGTCGTTGTGTCCGAAAAGCCTGCACCGGGAGCAACGGGGAACCTTACATTCTCGACGAACGTGGCCAGAGCCCCGGCAGCGCAGGCACTGCATGGGACGACCAGGGGCTACCACCAGCGCAAGCTCGCCGGCGACACGGATCTGGTGGGGCAGGTCGGCAATTTTCAGCCCAGTTTTCAGCTGCAACAGCACTGCTTGGGTCGTCGAGCCCTTGTCGGAAACGCCATCCACTCGCCAGAGCTCGCGGGTCACTTCCGTCACTTTGCCAAAGGAGGCCAGCATGGTCTTCACGTCTTCGTCATCCACCCCATGGCGAAGCCAGTGGAGACGGAGCTTCGCCTGTTGTTCCTTGGGGTCTATGACCAGGCAGCGACGCCCTTTCACCTGCAGCTCCTTTAGTACCGCCAACTTTTGAGCAGCCGCGGCTGTCTTCATCATTATCGCCCATACATGGTTGATATGGTACGCTCCAAGGGCGACAACGCCAGAGAGCATACCAACAGCTTCAAGCGCGTCCCGGAAATCTTTTACATGGAACGGGCGAACATGAGCGTCGTCGTGTAAAAAAACTGTGTTTAAAACGATGCGTCCTGTAGGTAGCCGAGGCAAAATAACCTGGAAATCCTTCTCTTCCTCCGTCGAAAGCCTCTCCACGGCTAACAGCCGCATAAGCCATTGGAGCTCATGATCTCGTGATCCGTTCAGCTCGGCAGCCGGAAGCAGAATGCTAGACCAACCAGCCAACAACAGTTCACGTTCGCGGCGCGTTTATATCTTCGTCATATCTTCGCGGGCGGCAGAAAAAGAAGAGGACAATGACTACGAATATCCAGTCATTGGTAACTCTCGGCCTGAGAGCGAAAAAAAATAGAGGGCTCGTCCGGGATCTGAACCCGGGACCTCTCGCACCCTAAGCGAAAATCATACCCCTAGACTGCCCTAGACCAATGAGCCGACAACAGTTCACATTCGCGGCGCGTGTACACCTTCGTCATATCTTGACGAGCAGCAGAAAAAGAAGAGGACAACGAGTACGAATATCCAGTCATTGGCAACTCTCGGCCTGAGAGCGAAAAAAAAATAGAGGGCTCGTCCGGGATTTGAACCCGGGACCTCTCGCACCCTAAGCGAGAATCATACCCCTAGACCAACGAGCCGACAACACTTCGCATTTTCGGCGCGTGCACATCTTCGTGATATCTTGACGGGCTGCAGAAAAAGTAGAGGACAACGACTACGAATATCCATTCTACTTTCTGACGCGCTAGCGAACGGACGCAGGATCATGAGCTCCGCTGGAGCGGCGTCTGCGGCACTTGCCGGCCGCGGAAACAGGAGCAGCGTCGAAGACGACAAGGACTATGAGATCGTGCTTTCGTTCGGGGCGTCCACTTTGGGATTCAGCCACAGGGATGCATGCTTCCCTGTCCAAACATTCCTTACAGAATCTAAACGAATGCCCTGCTAAATTCTATTTTTATTACTTTTAAATTAATTATTACTCATTCAAGAGCACCTTCCTGATTACATTTTAACCGGTAATTCCACCCTATTCAATGCTATTCCCATAAATATTAGGAAATTTATGCTCTATATTCTTTTGGTATAATTCACCCATTTCTTGGCCAATCCCCCATCGTGGGTAGGAGCCACACGTGCCACAGGCTAGAACAACAACAACTGGTCGTGTTGTTTTAAACAAGTTGTTTTTCCACGGCGATGTGCGGGTGAGGCCCTGCATGGTCGAAGATTTTCGAGACGTCCTCGCCAACGCTGGTGTGCTCCCCGAGGTCGTGGTGTTGGGAGCGTACCGGATCAATCATGTGTGGGCGGTGACGTTCAACAGCGAGGAAGCCACAAGGAAACTGGCCGCTTTCAAGGAGCTGCAAGTTAAAGGCCGCCGCTGCATTGTTATTGACCCTGAGGACCAGCAGGTTAAACTGCGCCTGCATTGGATGCTCCACGGAGTGCAAGATGAAGACATCCGGACTGCTTTTGCGGCGTTCGGGAACGTAACCGAGGTGACGCGGGAGCGTTGGCGCGTCCAAGGCATGAGAGAGAAGGGCTCAACCACGAGAACCGTGCTGCTCAAGCTCAAGCCGGGAATGAAGGTGGACGACCTGCCCCACCAGGTTCGAGTCGCCGGTGAGTTGTCCCTTGTGGTGGTATCCGGGCGGCCGATGCAGTGCCTGCGCTGCCATGGCACGGGCCATGTTCGCCGCGACTGCAAGGTGCCCAGGTGCTCGAAGTGCAGACGCTACGGACACGCGGACGCTGACTGCGTCCGTACCTACGCGTCCGCTACCGGGCTGGGAAAGACGGACGAGAATCCGGAACTCATGGACGTTGTTGAAGCCGAGGATGCAGCGAGGGGAACGGACGAGGCAGGCAAGCAGACGGGGCCACTCGACTCGTCAGCGTCTACCGGCGGTGACGCCCTCACTGGGGAAGATTCACCGAGCCAACAGCCAACGGACGACTTGCCTAGGTCAAACGAGACAACCGAAAAGGATGGGGAGAAAGCTTCGGAGCCCAAGGTCGTCGAGCCCAAGGGTCCGAGCGAGCTGCAACCGGACAAGAGTGGGGCCCGCACGCCTACCAGCGTCTCCGCTGCGGCGAAGCGTTCCCACGCCCAAACCAGCGCCGACGGTGACCAGACGGCGACGCCTGGAGCCGAGGAGCCCCCGGCAAAGGCGCCTCAAGCCCGGCGGTCTTCTTTTCAGCCGCGCCCTAACGTTCCGGTAGACAAGAGCGCCGGAAATTCGGAGTCCCTAGGACACGCTCATGTTCTTCCGCCGGACCGCACTGGCGGCGATGGCGGCGTCTAACCTTGTGCTAGACGCGAGAGGTAAGCACCATATTGCCAGTCTCTTCCCCTTTTGTTGAAATGGCTCCAGCGTGTCCATTGAAAGTCGTTACTTTAAATGTTCGAGGACTGGCAGGGAAAAGAAAGCAAGGCCAGCTTTACCGGCTTATAACGGAGCACGACATTGACGTGCTAGCCGTGCAGGAGACGAAAGTCGATGGTGAAAAAGAGACCGGCGTTATGGTGCGGCGTTTCACGTCTAGGTTTTCTGCCGTCGTCAGTCATGCGGTGGGCCCACCCGCTGACTGTGTCCTTTTTGTTAAGAAGTTGCCGGGGCTAGAGGTGCATGCAATTTATTCGTGTGTGTCGGGCCGGTGTGTTGTCGTCGATTTTTCGTTCAACAACAACGAGTGGCGTATTGTGTGCTTGTAAGCGCCCAATAAGGTGAATGAAAGGGCTCAGTTTTTTCACCACATTGAAGAGCGTCTATGCAAGGGAAGACAGCTCATAGTAATGGGCAATTTCAATTGTGTCCTCAGTGCGCGGGATAAAACAAGCGTTCGTGGATTTAGAGACAAAAGCACGGAAGTGTTGTCGCGAATTGTAGAGAACTGGGACGTTGAGGATGTGGCAGAGTGCCTCGAAGGAGCGCGTGCTCTGAAGTACGCATGGTTTGAGGGCTCTTGTCACGCACGGCTCGACCGCATTTATGCGTCTGTTGACATCCTTCAGGAATGTAACAGTTACGAAGTAGAGCCAGTGTCGTTTTCTGACCATTGTTTAGTTCAGTGCTGTATAGGAATTCCAAAGCGAGGCAACACTTTCCCATGGGAAACGTGGAAATTAAATAACAAGCTTCTTCAGGATGAACCGTTTAACCGAGCAGTAAGAGAAGAAATAAGGAAAATAGACCCCAGTAAAAACCTTCACGTATGGCAGCAGTGGGAGCCGAGTAAGGAAACCTTAAAAATAAAGGCAATAGTGAGGGCTACCTGTATTCGTTACGCAAAGAAACAAAAAGAGACCGAGTTAAAGACGCTTCTTCATAAACTGCTCAGGCAGGAATCTCTCAGGCACCGGGCAAATGGATAGAAGACATAAGAAAAGTGAAACAACAGTTAGAGCAACTCGAAGAGCAACGCTATCGGGGAGCCCTGGTGAGGGCAAGGGCTGAAGACACAGCTGCAGGTGAAGCGCCTTCGAAACGAGCGCTAGGGTTAGAAAAAGCACGCGCTGACAGGAACCACATCGACGGAATAGAATGGCGCGGGACCTTATCAACAGACACAGACGACATCAAAGCAGCTTTTCATGAGCATTACCAGGCGCTATTCTCGTACCACAAAGTAGACGCTACCACATTTGGGAATGAGTTTTTGCGTGCTATACCCCGACTGGAGGACGAAAGAAAACAAAGATTGGAACTAGAGATAACTGAATCCTGAAGTTGAACAGGCCATAGACAACTTAAACCAAGGAAAATCGCCTGGACCAGACGGCTTTAGCGCCGGTTTTTATAATTTATAAAGAATTTAAGCACGAAATTAGCCCTGTATTGAATGTAATCTTTAACGAAGCTTACAAATGGAACATATTGCCTCCGTCCTATTCCTAAAACTGATGATGCAGCGAAATTAAGGTATGTTACGGCGTATCGTCCCATAGCACTCACCAATATCGAGTACAATATCTTTATGAAGATATTGGCGCGCAGATTACAGTCAGTGATACAGGGCATCGTCGGGCCTCACCAGACATGTGGTATAAAAGGCCGATCTATTGTTGCTAATATTCACAAAGCCCGCAGTGTACTTGAGTGCTGTGATGATAGTAATGGTCGGATTGCCATTTTACAAATTGACCTCGAGAAGGCTTTTGATTGCGTGGCTCATGAATTCTTGTTGGCCGTTTTAGCCAATCTCGGATCTGTAATCTGCGAGGGGGTCGCCCTGGCGTGCCGTAACTGCACGACCAGATTGATCGTGAATAAGAGTTTGGGGGCTCCCATTAGCCTGCAGCGCTCTGTGCGTCAGGGCTGCCCCCTCAGCCCTCTCTTGTTTTGTATCTACATTGAAACCCTGTGCAAGAGATTGATAGAAAACAATAGAATTGCTGGATTTAAGCTACAAGCTGTAGAAGTGAAGCTGCTGGCTTATGCCGATGATGTCGCTGTTTTCGCTGAGGATCAGGTGAGCATAATTGAGGCTGTCAAATGTGTCCGTAAATTTAGCCATGTCACTGGTAGCGGAGTTAACTGGTCGAAGTGCCTAGGTCTCTGGCATGGATCCTGGCCAACGAAGCCAGATCATTTCGCCAACGTGCATTGGGTGACGACCCCGCCAAGTACTTGGGCGTCCCGCTAGATGCTTATAGTGATAGCGAGCAGTACTGGAAAGGGCCGGTCAAGGAGACGCGGGAGAGAGCTGAAAAGTGGAAAGGCACTAGCCTTTCTATTTTTGCCAGAGCCACCGTTTGCAACCTTTTCTTTATTAGCAAGCTTTGGTACGTAATGCAGGTATTGCACTGTTCACGGTCAAATGCTCAGAAGCTACACAGGATTTTCGCCGTCTTTGTCTGGGCGTCAGAATGCGAGCGCTGCAGCCGGACCAACTTGTTCCGGCGGGTAAAAGACGGGGGGCTGGGATTGGGCCACATCTTTGTACGGCAGCTGGTAAACCGCTTCTTGTTCTTTAGGGACGCAACCGGCCCTATCTTGCGCTCGGTATGTCAAATGAGGCTGAGTAGACGGCTGCCAGAGTATGTGGTTTCAACCGAAGAGTTTTCGGGAGGAATTCGAGGTTTTTACAAAGAAGTCGTATCGAGTATCCGATTTCTTTCAGTGCGCTTCTCGAACGATTACCTGTCTGGTGTGAACAAAAACTGTATTGTGCTTTGCGTGATGTTCTTTTTCCAGTGCCATTGTACAGGTCCTCGTACGGTGGAGGTCCAAGCAGCGATGTTTTAAAAAGAGTGAAAAAAATGCAGGTTCCGCCAGGAACAAAAACCTTTTTTTAAATTACACATTGGAACATTACCATTTAAGGAGTTTTTGGAGGGAAAGGGAGTATTTTTACCGAGGGGAAAGCATTGTTTAATTTGTAAGCAGCCAGAGACAACAGATCATGTTTTTTAAACTTTTGGGAAGGCGTGTTCTTCTGGGATGTATTGGAGAGGACACTAAAGAAAGAATTTCCACTGGACCCGTATGGCATCTGTTACTTAAGCATAGATAATGAGGACGAGGTGCCTATTGATCTAATTATGCTCTTGGGCCTCCACTGTATTTGGCGCGCGAGAATGGCGGGATACCATGTTGATAAAGATGCGCGGCCTGCACGGATGTATTTCAGGGAACAGATGCACTGGTTTGTCGCTATCCAATAAGCGGCAGAGGAAACACCCGAGTGGCTCCCAAGAGTAGAGCCGTTGGTGGATTTGCGCGAATTTTGATTAGACTAAGCCAGTACGATACTGGTTGAATACGAGCGCACAGAGCAAATGTATATTGTACTTTGGTTTTCGTTACGGTGATCGTTGTCTCTTGTGAAAAGTTATGTAGCGAAGGTCAGGCAATAAAGAAAAAAAAAAGACTACGAATATCCAGGCATTGGTAAAACTTGGCCCGAGAGCGAAAAAAAATAGAGGGCTCGTCCGGGATTTGAACCCGGGACCTCTCGCACCCTAAGCGAGAATCATACCCCTAGACCAACGAGCCCTTTTTTTTCTTTATTGCCGGTCTTCGACGTACACATACGACATAAACACACATACTTCATAATGGTAAGAGCAATGACCGTCTTGGGCCCTTGCGAATAGTTAAAAACACTTGATTACCGCTAGTTCATCCAATACATGCATCCATTCGGGTGGTTCTGTTCTCGTTTTATAAGCTTCACGCAGACATAGCACGCTTTCAATGAAATTCTCTCTCGCAGGATGAATAACAAGCCTCTCATGACGCTCATCCATTCTTGTTTTCCACAGGCTATGTAAACATATTGCCATAAACATGTCACATGGCATATCTGCGTTCTCAGTTGGCAAGAAGCGGATTCCGTACGGTGTTATCGGTAATTCCTTTTTCAACGTTCTTTGTAGGATGTCCCACAAGAACATTGCATCTGAACAATCATGAAAGATATGCTCAATCGTCTCTGGTTGCCTGCATCTTGAGCAGTTTACAGACCACTGCACAAAGATTCCCCTTTCTCTTAGCCATGGCTTCACTGGGAGCGTTCCACTGTCTAAATGGAAGAAAAAGGTTTTTGCGGATGACCATACGGGCATCCGCTTCACTCGCTTGAGCACATTTCTTCCTCTGGATTCAACGCGGTACATTGAACGATAGACAGGCACTGGCAATGATACATCAAGTAAATCTTTGTACAGTCTTTTCCGTTTAACAGATGCAAGGTAATTCAATGAAAAGCGCGTATGTAGGAAGTCAAAGGCCAATACGACTTCTCGCAGGAAGCCTCCGAGCCTAGGTCCTGTGCTGTAATCGGAGGACACAACGAATTGAGGCAACGCGTTGCTCAAACGTCATTGAAGGACTGTGCACAAGAATGTATCTTTCTGATCACGTAGGAACAAAAATCTCGACACGACTTGTCTTAAAAAGAGATGAACCAACCCTAGGCCTCCACTTTTCACTGTTCTGAACAAATTAGTGCGACTAGAGCGCTCCCATACGCAACACCAAATGAAGATTGCAAACTGCCGGTGTATTCTTTGTATGCCGACTCTTGATGCGCACAATGCTTGTAAAACATACCAAATTTTGGCCACTAAAAACACATTACACACTGTTGCTTTTGTGAATATTGATAGTTCTCTCCCACCCAGCCTTGCCGTTTTCGCCTTAATTTCTTCGACCTCTCCTTGCCAATAATCTTTGGTGTCCTGGTGGTGTTGCAGAGGTACCCCAAGGTACTTGGTAGGCATATTCGTCCACTGCATTTTCGCAAAAAGTGAAGGTGTGTCTTCCCATTGTCCATACCATATCCCAATCGACTTGCCCCAATTAATTGCACTCCCGGTCATCTTACAATACTTTGTCACAACATTAACGGTATTGCGTACACTTTGCTTGTCATCACAAAAAACAGCGACGTCATCCGCGTATGCTAACCATTTTTCCTCACTGTAAGCCACCCTAAAACCCCGGACATGGCTCTCTTTTATTATCTTTAGACACAGTGGCTCTAGATATAGGGCAAACAGTAGAGGCGATAAACCACATCCCTGTCTTACGGAAGACCTGACCGCAATGCTGGGAGAGAGTGCTCTATCAAGGATTACCTTTGTGGAAAAGTCTGCATAGCACATTCTGATCCCTTCTGTGAAGATTGTTCCCACATTCACGTGCTCCAAAACATTGAAAAGAATTGTGTGTGTCACTCTATCGAACGCTTTTTCTAGGTCCAATTGTAACATGGCCACCCTACCAGAAAAGTCGTCACAATGCTCAAGTACTGTTCTTGCTACGTGTACGTTTGTAGTTATTGACCTCCCCTTAATGCCACATGTTTGATGTGGCCCTATCAATCGTGTTATTATACTCTGTAGCCTTCTGCCCAAAACTTTAGTGTATATATTATAGTCTGAGTTAGTTAAGCCGATTGGTCGGTAGGCTCGCACGGATAGGAGTGATGAGGGATCGGTAGTTTTGCGTATCAGGACAATATGACTCGCGAAACGACGGTGGCAGTACCCGCTTTTCATAGGCTTCTGTGATAACGTAATAAAGAGCTGCAGCTATATCTGTTTTGAAAGCTTTATAGAATGATCCACTCAGTCCATCAGGTCCTGGCGTTTTCCCAGGGCTCAGGTCATCTATAGCCTGCTCTATTTCCTTGATGCTTATTGGGATTTCTAATCTATTTCGTTGTTCATCATCTAGACTTGGCAAAAGGTGTAAGAATTCATTTTCGAACCCCTGTTCGCATTGCGTTTCATGTCCTAAGAGTTCGCTGTAATATTCTACAAAGGCAAGTTGGATGGTTTTCTTATCACGTACTATTTCATTACGGTATGTTATCGCATTTATCTCCTTTCGTGTGGCATAACTTTTTTCATCCGAAAAGGAGCGCTTTGTAGGTTGTTATCCGCACCATAGATGCTCTGCGCGTGCGCGAATGATTGCGCCCCGATATTTTTCCTTATCGACAAGTTCCAACTGTGCTTTCGTTCGCTTTATTTCTTTAGCGAAACAACCAGGACGCATGCTTTCCATGCTTAAATAGAAGTTGAGCTCACTTTGTAATTCTATTTCATTTCTTTTTTCTTGGTGGTGTAAAACGCTGGACCTTTCTATGGCTATTAACTTTGTTTCTTGCTTAAAACACTCCCACCTTTCCGTGCAGTCACTGTGAACACCCGATAACAGCTCTTGAATGCTATCTTGAATTTTTTAAATGAATATGTCGTCTTGCAGCAATTTTTCATTGAGTTTCCAAAGACCCCAGTTGAAACTTGACGGCTTCTTTGGACCAAGGGAAAAACGGACCAAACTGTGGTCGCTAAAATAAACATGTTTGACTTCATAATCACTGCACAATGGCAACGCTTCCCCAGAAACATAGACACGATCCAGTCTGGCATGGCTGTCCCCTTGAAAATGAGTGAACCGAGGTGTATCATTATTGGCTAAAACGTCGCCTATACCTCTAAATTATGTTCTTCAACGAGTGCTGCCAAGAGAAGCGCACTGCCTTCGAGACCAGACAGATTACGGGCTCTGTCTTCCACTTTGCAGACACAGTTGAAGTCTCCCATCATGACCATGGTTCTCTCACACTTCAAGTGACCCCATTCCACGCTTTCAAAAAAAAAAAAAACCCTGCGCTCGGCTGTTCTATTCGGCGCGTAAACACAGATAACGCGAAACTTGAGATTGCAAAACATAAAATCGCACATTATAATACGCCCGGTATCATCACTAAATACATTTTCCACATTTATACCAATATTATTGCATAGAAAGAGCGCACAGCCCCCTGCTCTACCAACAGCATGAGAAACGCACACATAATATCTAGACATGAACGTTTGGACTAGGCGTCCGGTCCCTTCCTCAGTTTCAATCTTTGTCTCTTGTACAGCAATAATGTCCAGATTATTTTCGATGAACAGGCGATTAAGCTGGTACTGCTTCTTCTTTGCCGGAAGTCCCCGCACGTTAATCGTGCCTACGCGTAAGGGTGTTTCAATGCGTATCGCCATTTCTACGGGAAAGAGATCAAGGCCGATAGATACCAATACATTTGCAGCTCTCGTCAGTGACGAAGGATCACTCACATTACCGTGGCGAGTCTGCGTTCAGCCTGCATTGTTGACTGGTCATCCATCGGCAGATCAGAAGTAGCAGCATTTCCCCCCCTCCCGACCTCCCCCCCCCCCCCCCCCGGCACGAGCAAGAACACGCGAACGTACGACCTGTTAAGTCCGCTGTGCCGCCGCCGCCTTTCTGTCCGGCGGTATGGTTGGCGTTGGTCTAACGGTTGGCCTCCGACCAGTTGCTGTCTTCACAGGTGGTTCACTCGCACTTTGAGTGCTCGCCTTCTGCTCTTCGCCGGTACTTCCTTCGTGGGTTCTTTTGGCCGCTACCGCTGCTTTGCTGGTTTCCGTAGTGTCCATTACGCTTGAATCGTCCTCACTCGTTGCTACGGAGGGTTTCTTTCTTGTGCTTGCGTCATTACTTGTTTCAGCGTCCTTAGCTGATGTAGTCTTGCCAGATGTCGGTATGGCTTCACTCGCAACCTGCTCTACATCTCGTTTCGTAGAATTTGTGGCTGGGTCTTTCTTTGAAAGTGGCGCCAGAGATGGTCTCGACGCACCGGCACTTTCCTCTGCGTCGACTTCGTCCATGAGGCGCTCGTTGACGACTTCCTCACTTCTCGGTGGCCCCGCAACGTTTGCATACGTGCGCACGCACTGACTTTCTTCGTGGCCGAAGCGTCGACACACAGAGCAACGTGGCACGCGGCACTCGCGCCTGATGGGCCCCGTACGGTTGCATCGAAGACACAGTGGAGCACGACCTGGCACGACCACTAGCGCCATCATGCCTGCTACTCGTAGCTGATGCGGTAGATCGTCAAGTGTCACGCCTGGCTTCAGCTTGAGGGTCACCGTACGCATAGACGACCCCTTGTCCGTGATGCCTGGTACACGCCATTGCTCTTTCTGGACGTCGTTAACTTTCCCGTATGGAGCAAACGCCGCGTGTACGTCTTCGTCGTGCACATTGTGCAGCAACCAGTGGAGTTTAACCCGGACATACCGGTTGTGTGGATCCACAACCAAACATCGTCGTTCCTTGACTTGAACTTCCGTATACTTCAGCATTTTCTTTGTCGCCTCTGCACTCTCGAACGTCACCGCCCAGACGTGGTTCATCTGGAAAGCCCCCAAGGCGACCACCTCGGGGAGCAATTTCAGATGAGCCAGCGTGTCGCGAAAATCTTCGACACGGAATGGTCTCGCTTTCACGTCGCCGTGAAGAAAAACTGTGTTTAAAGCACACGAACCTGCAGGCAGTGGCGGCAAAACAACATGGTATTCCGGTTCAACGGACGCAGGCATCCTGTTTCCGCGGCTTGGCATAGCCGCAAACACCGCCCCTACGGAGCGCGACATTCGACGTCCGTACTGAACGGTAGCCGGAAGTAGAATGCCTAGACCAACGAGCCGACAACATTTCACGTTCGCGGCGCGTGTACACCTTCGTCATATCTTGACGAGCAGCTGAAAAAGAAGAGGACAACGACTATGAATATCCAGTCATTGGTAACTCTAGGCCTGAGAGCGAAAAAAAATAGAGCGCTCGCCCGGGAGTTGAACCCGGGACCTCTCGCACCCTAAGCGAGAATCATACCCCTAGACCAAGGAGCCGACAACGGTCCACGTTCGCGGCGCGCGTACACCTTCGTCATATTTTCACGAGCAGCAGAAAAAGAAGAGGACAACGACTATGGATATCCAGTCATTGGTAACTCTCGGCCTGAGAGCGAAAAAAATAGAGGGCTCGTCCGGGATTTGAACTCAGGACCTCTCGCACCCTAAGCGAGAATCATACCCCTAGACCAACGAGCCGACAACGGTTCGCGTTCGCGGCGCGTGTACACCTTCGTCATATCTTGACGAGCAGCAGAAAAAGAAGAGGACAACGACTATGGATATCCAGTCATTGGTAACTCTCGGCCTGAGAGCGAAAAAAAATAGCGGGCTCGTCCGGGATTTGAACCCGGGACCTCTCGCACCCTAAGCGAGAATCATACCCCTAGACCAACGAGCCGACAACATTTCACGTTCGCGGCGCGGGTACACCTTCGTCATATCTCGACGAGCTGCAGAAAAAGAAGAGGACAACGAATATGAATATCGAGTCATTGGTAACTACCGGCCTGAGAGCGAAAAAAAAAATAGAGGGCTCGCCCGGGATTTGAACCCGGGACCTCTCGCACCCTAAGCGAGAATCATACCCCTAGACCAACTAGCCGACAACGGTCCACGTTCGCGGCGCGCGTACACCTTCGTCATATCTTGACGAGCAGCAGAAAAAGAAGAGGACAACGACTATGGATATCCAGTCATTGGTAACTCTCGGCCTGAGAGCGAAAAAAATAGAGGGCTCGTCCGGGATTTGAACCCGGGACCTGTCGCGCCCTAAGCGAGAATCATACCCCTAGACCAACGAGCCTTTTTTTTTTCTTTATTGCCAGTAATTAGCGGTACATCAGAAGGACAACATAAGGAACATATATACACAGACAGATGAACTTCTCAGCAATTAAGAAAAATTAATAAGTAAAAGCCGACTGTTATATGTGAGCTGGCGTTGTTTAACATTCTTTAAGATTAGCCAGGGGTTCTATCCTGGCCATCCAAGGCGGAGGACACTCTTGTGTAGCAAGCACATCAAGAAAACGTGTTATTTGTTCTCGAAAGAAAACACGGGCTGGTCTTGCATCGGGATCGCAGTAGAAGCCAGCCATGCGGGCTCGCCATATACAGTAGAGGCCAGTTAACATTATCTGATCGAAAGGTGTTCCGTCCTCGTCATCTATCGGTAGATACCTTATGCCATGTGGATCAAGAGGAAATTCTTTCTTTATTGTTCGCTGTAGAACATCCCAAAAGAAAACTCCCGCCCAACAATGTAAAAAAACAAGGTCTATTGTTTCTGGTTATTTGCATATGAAGCAATGTGAGCCCCATGGCATGTAAAAGCCCCTTTCTTCTAAAAACGTTGCAACTGATAGTGTTCGTGTGTGTAGTTTGAAAAAGAAAGTTTTCATACCAGGCGGTACCTGCATTTTTTTAAAACGTTTCAAAACATTCTGGCATGGGCCTCGACTGTATATAGTTTGGTACCGAGGTGGGGGAAAAAGGCTGTCCAATAGATCATTGCGCAGCCTTTTTCTTGTGACCGTAAAGAAATATTCTTTGGAAAACCGTACAGAAAGGAAACGAACACTCAGCACAATTTCCTTATAGAAACCGAACACTGCCCCCGGTACACTTCCAGAGCTTATAATAAACTCTGGTAACAAATGCGCAAGTCTAACCTTGCAAACCGATTGAAGAAATGGATTATCATTGTTCCTGAAGAAAAAGAACCGTCCGACTAATTGCCTCACAAACAGGTGGGCCAGCCCTAGCCCTCCATCTTTCACCCGTCTGAACAGATCGTTGCGCTGCATCTCTCCCATCCAAAACCCCACACAAACACGGCAAAAACTCTGTGGAATTTCTGTACATTGGCTATGTTACAAAAAATGAATTGCATAACGTACCATAGCTTAGCTACGAAAAACAAGTTGCACACAGTAGCCCTTGCAAATACTGAAAGGTTCTTGGCTTTCCACGCCTCAGCCTTCTCTTTAACCCTTTTAAGCTCGCACTGCCAGTATTCGTCGCTCTGTTTATAAGCTTCAAGTGGTACACCCAGGTATTTTGATGGCGTTGTCGACCACGTGACATTCGCAAAGATAGCGGGGGTCTTAGGCCACTCCCCATGCCCAATACCGGGGCACTTTCTCCAGTTTACTCTGCTTCCAGTTATTTTGCCAAAATTTTAAAGAACATTTATCGTTTGCAAAACGCTCTCCTTGTCGTTGTAACACACGGCTACGTCATCAGCATAGGCTAGAAGTTTAACTTCTGATGCTTGCATTGTAAACCCATGAATACATTTGTTCTTAATCACTGCCAAACACAGAGTCTCTAGATAAATACAGAACAGGAGTGGGCTGGCTGGGCAGCCCTGAAGCACGGAACGTTGAATGCAGATGGGGGCCCCCAGTGACTTGTTAATTATAAGCTTAGTACTTCCGTTCCGGTACGCCATGGTCACCCCGTCAGTAATTATGGACCCGACAATTATATGCTTTAGAATGGCAATTAAAATAACATGAGCAACACAGTCAAAAGCTTTCTCCAAATCAAGTCGGAGAATAGCAACTCGCGACCTTAAGGCGTCACAACATTCTAGAATTGATCTCATTATGTGTATGTTTGTGCTAATAGTACGTCCCTTGATGCCGCATGTTTGGTGACTACCTACTATGGTTTCCATTACTAATTGTAACCTGCCAGCAATGATCTTCATGAATACTTTGTAATCACTGTTGGTAAGTGATATCCGTCTGTACGACGTTACATGTTTTAATTTCGTAGGCTCGTCGGTCTTAGGGATGAGCACGGTGTGTGCTTCCCCGAAAGAATATGGCAATGAATTTACTTCATACGCTTCGTTAAAGACGTCAGCGAGAAGAGGCGACAAGTCTGATTTAAATTGTTTATAAAAAGCGGCGCAAAGGCCATCCGGACCCGGCGATTTTCCAGTTTTTAAATCATCAATTGCCTTTTCCACTTCATGTGCTGATATCGGTGCCTCTAGTCTGTTCTTCGTGTCGTCGCTGAGTTGCGGCATGCGTCCCAAAAACGTGGCTCTAAAGGCATCTACGTCAACAGGAGTCGATGCAAAAAGCTGTTGAAAGTGCTGGAAAAACACTTGCGCTATGTCCTCACAGTCGGTTATTTCGTGATTATCTATTTCAAGTACATCTACGTGGTTACGCAGTGCGTGCTTCTTTTCAAGACCGAGCGCACGTTTAGTTGGAGCCTCATCTGCTGTGAATGCCTCTGCCCTTGCGCGTATAATCGCTCCCCGATATCGCTCTTCATCGCATAGCTCCAATTTCGATTTGATGCTACGCAAATCGTCTTTGTATGCGCCCGGTTGGCTGCACTCTAAGGCCGTTAACTTTTCCAACATCACCCTTAGTTCTTTTTCTTTAACTCTTTCTTCGTACTTTATTTTGCAGGAGCGATCGATGGCGGCTAGTTTAATTCGTTGTTTAAAATTTTCCCACCTTTCGGTGACTCGCAACACGTTATTTCCCACTTCTTTCAAGTATTCCTGTACTTTGCTTAGAAAAAGCTCGTCAGTTAACAATTTGGAATTCATTTTCCACATCGCCCACGTGAAATTGTGGTGTTTTGCTTTGCGTCCAACATACATCTTGACCAAACAGTGATCAGTGAATGAAAGAGGCGTGACACCGTAGCTGTTACACAGGGGTATTAAGTCTAGTGACACGTACATTCTGTCTAGACGAGCGTGACTATTGCCCTGGAAGTGTGTGTAATGAACGTCGCGTGTTCCAACCAGACAGTCAGCCACGTCGTCTAGGTCGAACTCGGCTAATAATTCAGTAAGGACATGGCAGCTTTTGTCATTTGTTCTTCGGCCTGTTCTGTCCCGATCTCGGAGTACACAATTAAAATCCCCCAGAATTATCACTTTTCTGTTCATGCAAATGTGCGTCCTTAAGGATGAAAAAAAAAACAGAGTGCGCTCTTTAGAAACATTGGGTGCATATACACACAAAACACGCCACGAATCATTACCAACATTAAAGTCAACGTACACTAACCTGCCTGAAGGGCATGAAAAATAATTTTCGATAGATAAGCCTGGAAGTTTCCTAATAGATAAAATAACACCCGCCGACGCACCTTTAGCATGGCTCACTACCGCGTAGTACAAGGACATAAAACTTGGAACCATGCCCCGGGTCTCCTCCTCCCCTTTAACCTTTGTCTCCTGCACGGCCAGAACGTCGAGGTCTTGGTCCACCATCATGCGGTACACTTGGCTTTGTTTACGCTTGGCGCCCAGACCTCTCACGTTTAGTGTGCCTAAGCTAAGCGTTGGGTTGGTAGCCATTGCTAATACGGGAAAGTGAGAGAGGCCCGGAGCACGGTGCTCACCACAACGTCTAGCCAGCGGCTAGACGCCTCCGGGACCGTCTAGTGGTCTGGTGTGGTCCGCAGACGGTTGTGGCTTGTCGCCGGCCTTCCTATCCCGATGAATGTTTGGAGAGGGCTTGAAGCTGCTCCTTCTCGTCAAAGTTGTCTTTGCAGGTGGCCCATAGGCATGGTTCTTTGCAACTGTTTTCCCGTCGGTAGCGTCTAGCGGCCTCTTAAAGGTAGCGTTGCCGCTCGTATCCATAGGGTCGCTGGTTGGGCCGGATTCCCACCTTCTGTCTCGCATGCGGCTTCATCAACTACAAGGTAGTTTTCTTTGTTTTTCGCCCGCTCTTCTGCAGGACCCGTTGTTGTCCCATCTTTCTTTTCGAGGGTAACACATACATCTTTTGTATCTTTCGCTGCCTTCGATGTCGCCTCCGCATTGCTGGCGCTCTCCTTCTCACCAGCCCCCTTGGCAGCGTCCTCGGCTTCAGCAGCGCGACGACCTCGTTCGCTGGTGGCCCCACAGCTGCAGCGTACGTGCGCACGCACTGTTCTTCGGAGTGTCCAAAGCTGCGACATCGAGCGCAACGCGGTACCTTGCACTCGCGACGGACGTGTCCGACACCCTTGCATCGTAGGCACTGCATCGGCCGTCCAGGCGCTACCACAAGGGCCAGTTCACCGGCGACTCGGATTTGGGGCGGGAGGTCATCGACTTTCATCCCTCTCTTCAACTTCAACAGAACGGTCCGCGACGTTGAGTCCTTGTCGCCTACGCCTCTGACACGCCATCGTTCTCTCGTCACTTCCACGACGTTGCCAAAGGCTGCTAGCGCTGCCTTTATATCTTCGTCCGCCCCCCAATACAGCAGCCAATGAAGGCGGAGGCGTACCTGTTGGTCTTGAGGGTCGACGATAACGCAACGACGCCCCTTCACGTTGAGCTCTGTCAACGCCAGCATCCTTTTCGTTGCCTCGTCACTCGAGAAGGTGACTGCCCATACGTGATTGATCTGGTAGGCTCCAAGGGCCATGACCTCCTGCAGCAATCCAGTCGGGACGAGTGCATCTCGGAAGTCTTCGACCCTATAGGGCCTTTCTCGCACGTCGCCATGCAAAAACACCGTGTTTTTCACGACAGGTCCCTTGGGCAGTGTTGTTGTTGTTGTTGTTGTGGCCTGTGATGCGTGTGGCTCCTACCCACGATGGGGGATTGGCCAAGAGATGGGAGGATTATTCGAAATTATTATGGAGCATAAATTTCCTAATAGTTATTGAAATAGCATTGAATAGCGCAGAATTGCCTGTTAAATAACATCAGGAAGGTAATATTGAATTGGTAATAATTAACTTAAAAGTAAAAACAAAAATAAAGGAATTTAGCAGGGCATTCGTTTAGATTCCATAAGGAATGTTCGGACAGCGAAGCATGCATTAGTGGTGGCAAAATAAACTGGTAGCTCGCTTCCTCGTCATCGTCGATAAGCCTGTTACCGCGGCCAGTGGCCGCAAAAGCCGCTTCTTCGGAGCCCATGATTCACACGTCCGCTCAGCTCGGCTGCCGGAAGCAGAATCGCTCAGACCAACGAGCCGACAACAGTTCACATTCGCGGCGCGTGTACACCTTCGTCATATCTTGACGAGCAGCAGAAAAAGAAGAGGACAACGACTATGAATATCCAGGCATTGGTAAAACTTGGCCCGAGAGCGAAAAAGAACAGCGGGCTCGTCCGGGATTTGAACCCGGGACCTCTCGCACCCTAAGCGAGAATCATACCCCTAGATCAACGAGCCGACAGCAGTCCACGTTCGCGGCGCGTGTACACCTTTGTCATATCTTGACGGGCTGCAGACAAAGAAGAGGACAACGATTACGAATATCCAGGCATTGGTAAAACTTGTCCCGAGAACGAAAAAATAAAAGCGGGGTCATCCGAGATTTGAACCCGGGAGCTCTCGCACCCTAAGCGAGAATCATACCCCTAGACCAACGAGCCTTTATTTTTTGTCTTTATTGCCGGCTTTGACATACACAAACAATACACAAAAAAGCAAGCATGTCAACAAAGATTTTGCTGGCACGACATATTAAAATTTTTTCAATGCTGCAAGCTTATCTAGCATGTCAATGCATGTTGGTTGTTCAGGGAGTGCCCGATGGACATCCCTGAACCGTACTACAGATTCAATGAAGTGATCACGTGTAGGTCGCGAATTGACATCAGCATTGTTGAACTGCGTTCTAGCTTTCCACAAACTGTGGAGGCCCAGGAGCATTATAGTGTCATACGGAAAAGCCTCCGTTTCTACGGGTAAGAATCTTATTCCATTTGGATCTAAACGTAACTCTTTTTTTAAAGTCCTTTGTAGCACATCCCAGAAAAATATGAGGCCCCAGCAATCTAGAAACGCATGCTCTATCGTTTCAGGTTTCTTGCACAAGAAGCAGTTAATGGACCACGGAACAAAAATACCCTTGTTATACATCCATGTTTTAACTGATAATGTGTTAGTGTGTAGTTTAAAGAAAAATGTTTTTACCGAAGGGTGTACTGGCATTCTTTTAACCCTTTTGAGGACATCTCCTGGGCCTCCACGGTTTGACATACGGTAAATCGGTACAGGGAGCATAGTGTCAATACGGTCCTTATACAGTTGTTTCCTAGTAATATTGGCGAGATACTGCACTGAAAACCAGACATGCAACATTCTGTACGTAAGCACGACTTCTCGCAGGTAACCTTTAACGGCACCATGCATTGCTTCACACGAGCATACAACAAATCCTGGAAGGTGACGACATAAAAGCACATGCATGACTGTGCGAAGGAACCCATCATTCTGATCGCGGAGGTACATAAAGCGCGACGCAACTTGTCGCACAAATAAATGTGCCAACCCAAGGCCCCCTTCCTTTACTGGCAAGAACAAGTTTGTGCGGCTGGTCCTTTCCCAAGTCGATGCCCATATGAAAACGGCGAAGATACGGTGTATTTTTTGGATGTTGTTCCGCGAAGCACACAGCACATTCATGACATACCATATCTTGGACGTAAGAAATAGGTTACAGACTGTGGCGCGCGAGAACATTGACAGCTGTCGCCCCTGCCACGCGTTAGCCTTTTCCTTTGTTCTCGCCACTAGTTGATTCCAGTACGGCTCAGGTTCACGATAAGAGTCGAGAGGCACGCCTAGGTAGGTTGTTGCAGTGGTTGACCACCGAAGTCGAGCGAAGTAGTCTGGCGTTTCTTCCCATTCACCATGCCAAAACCCATCACTCTTCTCCTAGTTTATTTGCGCCCCGGTGCACTTGCAGAAGGATTCAACTACCGCCACGGCCTCACAAATACTATTTCTATTTGAACAGAATATGGCGATGTCATCGGCATATGCCAATATTTTCACCTGTGTTGACTGTAACCTCAAGCCAGTTATCCGTTCATTGTTTAGGATGGCCTTGCACAAAGGCTCAAGGTAAGCCGCGAATAGCAGGGGCTACAGCGGACATCCCTGCCTGACAGAAGACAGCACTTGCACGCTGCCTGTCAGGTCCCCGTTTACAATCACCGGAGTTGAGCAGTTAGCATACGCCATCCTGACCCCGTCTGTTATTACGCTTCCTACGTTGGAGTGCTCTAATACGGCGAAGAGAACATCGTGGGAAACACGGTCGAAGGCTTTAGCGAGATCTAGCTGCATCATAGCCACTCGATCGGCAAATACATAACAACATTCTAGCACACTTCGGGCTACGTGTATGTTCGTGGCGATGCTTCAACCCTTTATACCGCAGGTCAGATGCGTGCCAACCAGCCTCGTTATCACACCCTGTAATCGTTTGGCCAGCACCTTCATAAATATCTTGTAGTCGACGTTGGTAAGGCTTATCGGACGATAAGAACCCACCAACTGACGTTTTTCAGGTGCCTCAGTTTTTGGGATGAGAACGATGTGCGAAGTTGGGAAGGAGAGTGGTATACGTTTTTGCTGATACGGTTAGGGGATAACTTTGAGTAAAATCTGGGCTATAATTGGTTTGAATGTTTTATAAAATGCTACTCCAAGGCCGTAAGGGCCGGGTGCTTTTCCAACAGGTAGTGCATCTGTTGCATCCTCTATTTCTTTCATGGAAATTGGCTTTTCCAGACGCGTTCTTTCTTGCTCATCCAGCTTTGGCACTAACGACAGAAATTCCGCTTTAAAGCCCCCTATAATGGTGCGCGGTTGACCGAGCAATTCTTTGAAATGATCAGCGACGACGCATTTGATTACATTGCGGTCCTCCGAAACGTTATTCGCGCTTCTTATTTGCCGTATTTCCTTATTGCAAGCGTATCGTTTTTCGTCCGATAACGCACGTTTTGTGGGCGTTTCACCGGCCCACAGCTTCTCGGCCCGTGCACGAATAACCGCCGCTCTGTACTTTTCTGCATCGATTCTCTCCAACTGAATTTTTATGTTCCTTAATTCGTTGGTGTAAGTACCTGGTTGGGAGCATTCTATACTCGTAAGAAATTCAAGTTGCTCACGAAGCAGTGTTCCGTTTCGTTTATCTTCATTACGCAATGTGCTACTTCTTTCGATGGCTTTAATTTTTACTAATTGCTTAAACTCCTCCCACTCTACACCAATACTTAAATGATTGCACTGCGAGTAGCTTCTTTAGCTTCTCGTCTACATCCTTAACGAAACTCTGATCCTCCATCAATTTCGCATTAAGTTTCCAAAGTTCCCACTTGAAGTACTTTTTGTGTTCTTTTTTACCAAAGGTTGCAATCACTAGACAGTGGTCACTGAAAGACGCTGGCTTAACATCGTACGATGTGCATAGTGGCACAAGTTCAAGCGACACGTAAAGGTTTGCCAGTGCGAGATAAGAGTGCGGAGGTCTTGGATGTTTTAGTTCACGACCATAACCTAAAAGATATCGGAAGTGTTGTCACAAATAGTACGCGTCCGCAATTCACACATTTTCAAGGCGATAGCCATGCACGATTGGATAGACCAACGAGCCGACAACAGTTCACGGTAGCGACGCGTTTACACCTTCGTGATATCTTGACGAGCAGCAGAAAACGAAGAGGACAACCACTATGAATATCCAGGCATTGGTAACCCTCGGCCTGAGAGCGGAAAAAAATAGAGGGCTCGTCCGGGATTTTAACCCGGGACTTCTCGCACCCTAAGCGAGAATCACATCTGTAAACCAATGAGGCTTTCTTTTCCTTTATTCTAAACCAACGAGCCGACAACAGTTTACGTTCGCGGCGCGTTTACATCTTCGTCATATCTTGACGGGCGGCAGAAAAAGAAGAGGACAATGACTACGAGTATCCAGGCATTGGTAACACTCGGGCTGAGAGCGAAAAAAAACAGAATATAGGGCTCGTCCAGGATTTGAACCAGGGACCTCTCGCACACTAAGCGAGAATCATACCCCTAGACCAACGAGCCTTTTTTTCCCTTTATTGCCGGTTTATCACAGATACATTCACCATACTGAGGTAAGAACAAACAAAGCGTTACAGAGTCATTACATATACTTCTCGAAATGCACGTGTTAAAAACGCTTTAAGCTCACCAGTGTATCCAGTGCAGGTAACCCGTCTGGTGGTTCAGCCTGAGATTTATACACGTCTCTTATTTGAGAAACACTTTCAATAAAATATTGTCTGGCTGGTTTGGCGTCCACATCAGCATTTCGCACGGCCATTCGTGTTTTCCATATGCTGTGTAGGCTCAGCGTCATGATCATGTCATAGGGCGCGTCGTTTTCTTTTTCAACTGGGAGAAAGCGGATACCGTAGGGTGATATAGGGAGCTATTTTTTCAGCGTTCTCTGCAAGACACCCCAGTGGAATATTGCATCCCTGCAGTCTAAGAAAATGTGTTCGATTGTCTCAGGCTTTGAACAAATGAGACAATTAACTGACCACGGTACGAACAGTCTTCTCTTGGAACCATGGTTTAGCTGGCAAGGTATTGGTATGGAGCTGAAAGAAGAACGTCTTAACTGAGGAGCGGACTGTCATTCTTTTAACACGTTTCAACACGTCTCCTTCCGAGCCTACACAATACATGGCACGATATATGGGCACTGGCAACACAATATCAATCAGATCCTTGTATAAACGCTTTTTAGGTACATTACTTAGGTACTCCATTGAGAATCTCACTTTTAGCATTCGAAAAGACATAACGACTTCACGAAGAAAGCCGCGAACACTCCCTTTTTTGTGACATTTGACACAAGATATTCAGGAATTACATCACTCATTCATAATTGTAAAATTGTTCGCAGAAATCCGTTATTTTGGTCGCGCAAAAAAATAAACTTGACACAACTTGTTTGAGAACTAAATGACATAAACTTAGTCCGCCGCTAGGGACTGATCGAAATAAATTAGTTCTGCTGCATCTTTCCCATGTTGAACGCCACACGAACACTGCAAAGACTAACTTTTGCACGTTGCTACGAGACATACAAAGCACTTGAAGAACATACCACACTTTCGCGACCAAAAACACGTTGCAAACTGTAGCACGCGCAAAAACGGAGAAATGCCGCCCACCCCATTTATCTGTTTGTTCCCTGACACGTTTGGTTTCCTCGTTCCTGTATTGCGCGGTATCGCGATATTGTTCTAAGGGCACTCCGAGATATTTGACAGGTGTCACAGTCCATTTAATATTAGCGAAATAATCTGAGGTGTTTTCCCACGGCCCATGCCAGAAGCCTAAACATTTGTTCCAATTTATCATACTGCCCGTGAGCGAGCAAAATAGTTCTGCTTCTTTAACGGTCTCCTTAACGCTTTCCTTATCGCCGCAGAAGACTGCAATGTCGTCAGCATAGCACAGTATTTTAACTTCACTTGCGAGTAATTTGAAACCATGTATTGTGTCATTATTAAGAATCTTCAAGCAGAAAGGTTCGAGAAAAATTGCAAACAATGATGATGATAATGAACACCCTTGCCTAGTACTACAGTGAACTTTGAAGCTTTCGCTGACACTTTTGTTTACAATTATGCTAGCTGAACTGTGAGTATAACACATTTTCACACCAGTCGCAATCACAAACCCAACATTAATATACTCCAAAAGATTAAAAAGAATTTGATGTGATACACGATCGAAAGCTTTTTCTAGATCAAGCTGTAACATTGCTACCCGTTCTGAATATTCATCGCAGTATTCAAGTACAATTCTGGCAACATGAATGTTAGTAAATAACGAGCGTCCCCTGATCCCACATGTCTGGTGGGGCCCTACCAAAACTGTGATCACGGTTTGTAATCTTTTTGCCAGTACTTTCATATATATTTTGTAATCTACATTGCTTAAAGGGAAGCTGAAGAGTCTGTCGAATTCAATAAGACGCTCATATACGGATGCGGGAACCTTATAAACCATATAGGTAAAATTTGGGGTTATTTTTTCAATTAGGAGCGACGTAATCGTCGGTTAAAATTGCGCTGTAGCTCCGCCCCCCGTCGAATGCCGCGCGCTGCTGCTGACGCTGACGATGCGAGCGGAGACCGGAAACCGCGGTGTTGTGACGTCAACTCTAGTGTTTTCTTCCTTCGCAGCCTGCGCGACCGTGCCTGATCGTGCTTGTTTCTGCGTGCGTGCCATCGTAATCTGCTTCGATCGACCCTGCATTCCTTTGTTGGTGCGTCTGCGTGTATGTAGAGTGGTCTCACGTAGCCGACGGAATTCGCCGCCTTTACAACTTCGGTTACGAATAGTGTGCGGATGGCGCACAGATGAAGGTCACTACACGTACTGCATGAACCGGGAAGCTTTTCACGCGTTTAAACCGTCTTTGTAGATTGCCGACAGCTTTGGACAGCGCACAAATGCCGACGATCGCATCCCCGCTTACGTTCCACGAGGAGGCATGCAGGAACACAACACTACAGTTGTTTGTCCGGAAACGAGCTCACTAGATCAGCGAAAGATCGGCGAGATCACTAGATCGCTTTGCAAAAAACATACTCACCAAAGAGCATTTCCAACACGAGGAGATCCCAAGACTTCGCTTTCGTTCGCGTCGAAAGCACTGCTCGCACCAGCATCGTTTGCTTCTTCGAGAGGCCGGCTCTTCGCAATCGGCTCGTACATGTAGGGAGTAACGCCGAACTCCTCAGAAAAACGCAGTCTCTCTAAATTTTCCATTACCCCTTAATTTTCCATTACAGCACCAAACTACCTGGCACCGCCCTTCATGTGTAGCGGCTGCGGTCGGTCATTAGAGTTGACGTCACGAGGCGCCCGACCAATCACAGGCGGAAACGAGACGCGCGAGCTGGGCGTGTCCGCTGCTGCACTTTTTGTCGAAATAAAATATATTTGCGCTTTCTTTCGCTCAATTTCGATACGATATTCGAATTCGGAGCGTTGAAAACCATTATGTACAGATGTTCACTCATTTTTTCTGAAAAACCTTTCAGCTTCCCTTTAAGCTTATCGGTCGATAGGACGAGACCGATAGAAGTTTAACTGGGGCATCTGTCTTGGGTATTAATACAATGCGAGAACAGTCGAAAGATATAGGCACTGCATTTTCATTATATGCTTCGGTTATTACATGATGCAGGGCTTTTGCCAGATCCACTGTAAAAGCTTTGTAAAAACAACTGCATAAGCCATCCGGGCCTGGAGATTTGCCTACGGATAACTCATCAATTGCGTCTTCAAATTCGCGTTCGGTAATATCTGCTTCATGCGGGTCTTCACGTCATCGTCTAACCTTGGCATTAAGTGAAGGTACTCATTTTCAAAGCCCGTTGCAATATCAATTTTATGACCTAACAGATTTTTAAAGTTCTCTACAAAAGCAAGTTCAATTATCCGTTTGTCTTTTGTAATAACGCCCTCGTACTCTATTTATTTTATTTCATTTTTGACGGCATAAATTTTCTCATCCGCTAGTGAGCGATTGGTAGGCGTTTCTCCCAACCACAGTCGTTCGCCACGAGCGCGAAATATGGCTCCCTTATATCTTTCGACATCTATTGCTTCCAGTTTGTTTTTGACATATTTAATTTCCTTATTTAATGCCCCTGGTTGTGTGCTTTCTGCGTTCAGCAAATAGTCTGACTATGGAGCACATTTTCTTCGTTTCTTTCGCTGCGGCGTAGTGCACATGCCCTCTCGATTCATCATCATCATCATCATCATCATCATCATCATCATCATCATCATCATCATCATCATCATCATCATCATCATCATCATCATCATCATCATCATCATCAGCCTGGTTACGCCCACTGCAGGGCAAAGGCCTCTCCCATATTTCTCCAACAACCCCGGTCATGTACTAATTGTGGCCATGTCGTCCCTGCAAACTTCTTCTCATCCGCCCACCTAACTTTCTGCCGCCCCCTGCTACGCTTCCCTTCCCTTGGAGTCCAGTCCGCAACCCTTAATGACCATCGGTTATCCTCCATCCTCATTACATGTCCTGCCCATGCACCTCCCCCCCCCCATTTCGTTTTCTTGATTTCAACTAAGATGTCATTAACTTGCGTTTGTTCCCTCACCCAATCTGCTCTTGTCTTATCGCTTAACTTACACCCATCATTCTTCTTTCCATAGCTCGGTGCGTCGTCCTCAATTTAAGTAGAACCCTTTTCGTAAGCCTCCAGGTTTCTGCCCCGTAGGTGAGTACTGGTAAGACACAGCTATTATACACTTTTCTCTTAAGGGATAATGTCAACCTGCTGTTCATGATCTGAGAATGCCTGACAAACGCACCCCAGCCCATTCTAATTCTTCTGATTATTTACGTCTCATGATCCGGATCCGCCGTCACTACCTGCCCTAAGTAGATGTATTCCCTTACCACTTCCAGTTCCTCGCTACCTATTGTAAATTGCTGTTCTCTTCCGAGATTGTTAAGCATTATTTAGTTCTCCGCAGATTAATTTTTATACCCACCCTTCTGCTTTGCGTCTCCAGGTCAGTGAGCATGCATTGCAATTGGTCCCCTGAGTTATTAAGCAAGGCAATGTCATCAGCGAATCGCAAGTTACTAAGGTATTCTCCATTAACTCTTATCCCCAATTCTTCCCAATCCAGCTCTTTGAATATCTCCTGTAAACACGCTGTGAATAGCATTGAGGAGATCGTATCTGCCTGCCTGATGCCTTTCTTTATTGGGATTTTATTGCTTTCTTTATGGAGGACTACGGTGGCTGCGGAGCCGCTATAGATATCTTTCAGTATTTTTACATACGGCTCGTCTACACCCTGATTCCGTAATGCCTCCATGACTGCTGAGGTTTCGACAGAATCAAATGCTTTCTCGTAATCAATGAAAGCTATATATAAGGGTTGGTTATATTCCGCACATTTCTCTATCACCTGATTGATAGTGTGAATATGGTCTATTGTTGAGTAGCCTTTACGGAATCCTGCCTGGTCCTTTGCTTGACAGAAGTCTGAGGTGTTCCTGATTCTATTTGCGATTACCTTAGTAAATACTTTGTAGCCAACGGACAGTAAGCTGATTGGTCTATAATTTTTCAAGTCTTTGGTGTCCCCTTTCTTGTGGATTAGGATTATGTTAGCGTTCTTCCAAGATTCCGGTACGCTCGAGGTCATGAGGCATTGCGTATACAGGGTGGCCAGTTTCTCTAGAGCAATCTGCCCACCATCCTTCAACAAATCTGCTGTTACCTGATCCTCCCCAGCTGCCTTCCCCCTTTGCATAGCTCCCAAGGCTTCCTTTACTTCTTCCGGCGTTACCTGTGGGATTTCGAATTCCTCTAGACTATTCTCTCTTCCATTATCGCCGTGGGCACCACTGGTACTGTATAAATCTCTATAGAACTCCTCAGCCACTTGAACTATGTCATCCCTATCAGTAATGATATTGCCGGCTTTGTCTCTTAACGCATACATCTGATTCTTGCCTATTCCTAGTTTCTTCTTGACTGCTTTTAGGCTTCCTCTGTTCCTGAGAGCATGTTCAATTCTATCCATAATATACTTCCTTATGTCAGCTGTCTTACGCTTGTTGATTAACTTCGAAAGTTCTGCCAGTTCTATTCTAGCTGTAGGGTTAGAGGCTTCCATACTCGATTGCAATGATCTTAATCTCTTGTTTGAACAGCTCCCATTCAGCGATGAAACTATCCGTTTTAGACAGTAGTCTTTCTATGCATTCTTTTGCTTTGTTCACAACGTTATCATTATGCAGAAGCTTATCATTAAACTTCCAAAGTGTCCAACTGAATGATGACCCTTTGTGCTTTGCTCCTAAGGAAACCATAACCAAACTGGGATCACTGAATGAAACATGTTTTACGGTGTAATCTTGGCACAGCGGCACTTTATTTGCAGATACGCATAATCTGTCCAAGTGTGCATGGCTTGTGTGTTGGAAGTGAGTGAACTGTGGCCGTTTTTCGCCAGCTGCAATATGACCAATATCTTCGAGGCAGTGATCCTGAACTATTGCGCTTAATTTCATGGCACTATTATCGCTTACCGGTTCGTTCTTTATTCTATCGGCAGAAACACACACACAGTTAAAATCGCCAAGCATTAGAATCATTGTTTCAGAATTTCAAAAGGATCCAAGGCTTTCAAAAAAAAAAGCTGAGCGCTCGGTTTCTTTGTTAGGCGCGTACAAACATATTGCCCGTCACTTGAAAGCAGAGAAAAGAAATCACACACAACTAACCGCCCAGTTTTACACACAGTCACGGTCTCTACTACAATTCCCAGGGAGCTGCGTAGTAACAAGGCACACCCTCCGGACGAGCCTACTGCGTGACACACACATACATAGTAGCGTCGAGTAAAAGGTTCTACCATGCGATCTGTTTGATCTTGGCTTTCGACTTTAGTTTCTTGAATTGCTACGATGTCGAGGTCAGTTTCCAGTAAAAGACGGCTTACTTGATACGGTCGACGCCTTGCAGAAAGGCCCCGCACGTTTAACATGCCTATGCTAAGCGGCGCGTCAAGTTTTACTGCCATTTAGGAGAATGATCAAACAGGTCACATGGCGCTCACCTTGTTCTGAGAGGCTGAAAATTTTTGACTGGAAGCTTTTCTATCTTCAGTTGCCACGGGCAAACACACCATGAGTGCCTCAGAAAGAAGGAACTAGGATTCCAGCCCCTTAGGTTGTCCTCGCCCGCTTTTAGCATGTGTAGCGTCGGAACCAGGAGGCTGACCCGGGAATCACTGAACCAGGGGGTTACGTGTCCCCCGGAATATGACGGTCCAGTGGTACGTAGGGCTTTGGCTTGAAGCTCGTGTGGCGCCCTTGGGCCACTTTAGGGGGTGGCTCGCCGGCAGTGGGCTCGTTTGAGGCCGCGTTCGCGGCTGCAGCTTCCTCGCGTGTTCTCTTCCCTGCACCGGTCTTCGAATCCTTCATGTCGATATCTTCGGGTTTCTCCAGAGGCGTTGACTGGCTCTTGATGGGTTTTTTCCCTGAACTGCTGGACGCACTGGTTTTCGTCGCAGGAGGCAGCGCAGGTTGTACAACTTGCTCACCGTTATCCTCTTTCTCTTTGTTTACGTTGGGCGAATGCGACGAAGGGGGCGTTTACTGCAGAAGGGCAGCGGATTGGGCGAGTTGGTGTTGCATGGTAACAATAAAATTCAAACAGCGCTAAACGAACGGGACCAGAAAGAGGAGGAGACAAACACGGCGCTGACAAACCGACAAACACGGCGTTTACTCTTGTTCGGATTCTCTGGTCGTGCTGGTGGCAACATCCTCAGCTTCCGATTCATCCATTTGTAGCTCTGCGTTGTCGTCCCACGCAGATCGGCCTGTAACCTTCGCATAAGTCTTCACGCACTCTTCCTCAGCGCGGCCAAAACGTCTGCACAGAGCGCACCGAGGAAGACGACATTCCCGTCGTATGTGGCCAGTCCCTTTACACCCTAGGCAGAGTGGAGCTCTTCCAGCTACTACGACTAACGTCAGGTCACCTGCTACTCGTAGTTGATGTGGGATGTCTTCCTTCGTGTAGTCTGCCTTGAGCTGAAGACTGGCAATACGCGTAGTAGAGCCTTTGTCCGATAACCCTTCCGTTCGCCATCGCTCTCTTACGACTTCGGTGACTTTTCCGTAGGGTGCAAACGCGGTCCATATGTCTTCGTCGTCCACATAATGAAGGACCCAATGCAGCTTTAGTCGAACATCTTGATTGTTTGGATCTACGACGAGACAGCGGCGCTCCTTCATGGTCACTTCAGTTGCAGAAAGCAACCAATTCTTAGCCTCCGTAGTCTTCAGCGTCACCGCCCA